>NC_050476.1:328325-505825 GCF_013373865.1 Monomorium pharaonis
GTAAACAAGAAATCAGGGAAAAAGAAAAAGAGCCAAATAAAAAATATACGAGAGGAAGAGAAAGAGAGAGAGAGAGGAAAGAGAGAAAGGGGGGGGGGGAGAAGTAAGAATCCTTTCAAAAAAGGGCATGGCATCAATACTCGCATCTCTCGAAGTATTGTTGTCGCTTTTCCGCGATGCCGATTAAACGTGTGTCATAGTTTTTAAAAAAGTTATGGTGTTGTAATAAAAAAAATTTTTTTAAAATATTTTGCCCGGAAAACTTGAATTTTGAAAGCTGGACGTGAAGTGCTAATTGAATATCAACAGATTTATTTATTTTAACGCAGTTTCATATAGTTCCGGACGCGTCCAATAATTTTCTAAAGAGTTCCAGTGATATATTAATTAAAACATTTTTAAACAATTATTTTGTCCGAAAAACTTGACTTTTGAGGGCTAAAGGTGAGATGCTGTTCAAATATCGACAGTTCTACTTATTTAACGGAAATCTTATATAGTTCCGGACGCGTACAATAAATTTCTAAAGAGTTCTCGGTAATATAATTATTAAAACATTTTTTAAACAATTATTTTGCCCGAAAAACTGAATTTTGGGCTAGACGTGAAATGCAAATCGAATATTGACAATTATGTCTATTTCAACGCAGTTTTCATATAGTTCTGTACACGTATAATGGTTTTTTTAAAGAGTTTAGGCGTTAATAATTATAAAACATTTTTTAAACAATTCTTTTGCCCGAAAAACTTGAATTTCTAAGCTACACGTCAGTGCTATTCGAATATTGACATCTATTTATTTTAACGAAATTCTCATATAGTTTGGGACGCGTACAATATGTTTCTGTAAAGTTCCGGTGATATAATAAATTAAAAACATTTTTTAAACAATTATTTGTTTGAAAAACTTGAATTTCTAAGGCTACACGACAAGTGCTATCGAATATCGACAGATCTATTTATTTGAACGTAATTCTCAATAGTTCGGGACGACGCGTACAATATGTTCCTGTAAATTCCGGTGATATAATTAATTAGAACATTTTTTAAACAATATTATGCTTGAAAAACTTGAATTTTTGAGGCTACACGACAAGTGCTAGCAGTTTTTAAACAATTATTATGCTTGAAAAACTTGAATTTCTAAGGCTACACGACAAGGCTAATCGAATATCGACAGATCTAGTATTTTAACGATTCTCATATAGTTCGGGACGCGTACAATATGTTTCTATAAATTTCAGGTGATATAATTAATTAAAACATTTTTTAAACAATTATTTTGCCCGAAAAACTTGACTTTCTAAGGCTACATGTCAAGTGCTATTTGAATATCGACAGATCTAATTATTTTAACGTAATTCTCATATAGTTCGGGACGCGTACAATATGTTTGTATAAAATTCAGGTGATATAATTAATTAGAACATTTTTTTAAACAATTATTTTGCCTGAAAAACTTGAACTTCTAAGGCTACACGTCAAGTGCTATTTGAATATCGACAGATCTATTTATTTTAACGTAATTGTCATATAGTTCGGGACGCGTACAATATGTTTCTGTAAAGTTCCGGTGATATAATTAATTAGAACATTTTTTAAACAATTATTTTGCTTGAAAACTTGAATTTCTAAGGCTACACGACAAGTGCTAATCGAATATCGACAGATCTAATTATTTTAACGTAATTCTCATATAGTTCGGGACGCACACAATATGTTTGTATAAAATTCAGGTGATATAATTAATTAGAACATTTTTTAAACAATTATTTTGCCCGAAAAACTTGAATTTCTAAGGCTACACGTCAAGTGCTATTTGAATATCGACAGATTTATTTATATTAACGTAATTCTCATATAGTTCGGGACGCGTACAATATGTTTCTATAAAGTTCCGGTGATATAATTAATTAGAACATTTTTTAAACAATTATTTTGCTTGAAAAAACTTGAATTTCTAAGGCTACACGACAAGTGCTAATCGAATATCGACAGATCTATGTATTTTAACGTAATTCTCATATAGTTCGGGACGCGTACAATATGTTTGTATAACATTCAGGTGATATAATTAATTAGAACATTTTTTAAACAATTATTTTGCCCGAAAAACTTGAATTTCTAAGGCTACACGTCAAGTGCTATTTGAATATCGACAGATCTATTTATTTTAACGTAATTCTCATATAGTTCGGGACGCGTACAATATGTTTCTATAAAGTTCCGGTGATATAATTAATTAGAACATTTTTTAAACAATTATTTTGCTTGAAAAACTTGAATTTCTAAGGCTACACGACAAGTGCTAATCGAATATCGACAGATCTATGTATTTTAACGTAATTCTCATATAGTTCGGGACGCGTACAATATGTTTCTATAAAGTTCAGGTGATATAATTAATTAAAACATTTTTTAAACAATTATTTTGTCTGAAAAACTTGAACTTTTAAGGCTACACGTCAAGTGCTATTTGAATATCGACAGATCTATTTATTTTAACGTAATTGTCATATAGTTCGGGACGCGTACAATATGTTTCTGTAAAGTTCCGGTGATATAATTAATTAGAACATTTTTTAAACAATTATTTTGCTTGAAAAACTTGAATTTCTAAGGCTACACGACAAGTGCTAATCGAATATCGACAGATCTATTTATTTTAACGTAATTGTCATATAGTTCGGGACGCGTACAATATGTTTCTGTAAAGTTCAGGTGATATAATTAATTAAAACATTTTTTAAACAATTATTTTGCCCGAAAAACTTGAATTTCTAAGGCTACACGTCAAGTGCTATTTGAATATCGACAGATCTATGTATTTTAACGTAATTCTCATATAGTTCGGGACGCGTACAATATGTTTCTATAAAGTTCAGGTGATATAATTAATTAAAACATTTTTTAAACAATTATTTTGCTTGAAAAACTTGAATTTCTAAGGCTACACGACAAGTGCTAATCGAATATCGACAGATCTAATTATTTTAACGTAATTCTCATATAGTTCGGGACGCGTACAATATGTTTGTATAAAATTCAGGTGATATAATTAATTAGAACATTTTTTAAACAATTATTTTGCCCGAAAAACTTGAATTTCTAAGGCTACACGTCAAGTGCTATTCGAATATTGACAGATCTATTTATTTTAACGAAATTCTCATATAGTTTGGGACGCGTACAATATGTTTCTGTAAAGTTCCGGTGATATAATTAATTAAAACATTTTTTAAACAATTATTTTGTTTGAAAAACTTGAATTTCTAAGGCTACACGACAAGTGCTAATCGAATATCGACAGATCTATTTATTTGAACGTAATTCTCATATAGTTCGGGACGCGTACAATATGTTCCTGTAAAGTTCCGGTGATATAATTAATTAGAACATTTTTTAAACAATTATTATGCTTGAAAAACTTGAATTTTTGAGGCTACACGACAAGTGCTAATCGAATATCGACAGATCTATTTATTTTAACGTAATTCTCATATAGTTCGGGACGCTTACAATATGTTTCTATAAAGTTCAGGTGATATAATTAATTAAAACATTTTTTAAACAATTATTTTGCCCAAAAAACTTGAATTTTTGAGGCTACACGACAAGTGCTAATCGAATATCGACAGATCTATGTATTTTAACGTAATTCTCATATAGTTCGGGACGCGTACAATATGTTTCTATAAAGTTCAGGTGATATAATTAATTAAAACATTTTTTAAACAATTATTTTGCTTGAAAAACTTGAATTTCTAAGGCTACACGACAAATGCTAATCGAATATCGACAGATCTAATTATTTTAACGTAATTCTCATATAGTTCGGGACGCACACAATATGTTTGTATAAAATTCAGGTGATATAATTAATTAGAACATTTTTTAAACAATTATTTTGCCCGAAAAACTTGAATTTCTAAGGCTACACGTCAAGTGCTATTTGAATATCGACAGATCTATTTATTTTAACGTAATTCTCATATAGTTCGGGACGCGTACAATATGTTTCTATAAAGTTCCGGTGATATAATTAATTAGAACATTTTTTAAACAATTATTTTGCTTGAAAAACTTGAATTTCTAAGGCTACACGACAAGTGCTAATCGAATATCGACAGATCTTATTATTTTAACGTAATTCTCATATAGTTCGGAACGCTTACAATATGTTTCTATAAAGTTCAGGTGATATAATTAATTAAAACATTTTCTAAACAATTATTATGCTTGAAAAACTTGAATTTCTAAGGCTACACGACAAGTGCTAATCGAATATCGACAGATCTATGTATTTTAACGTAATTCTCATATAGTTCGGGACGCGTACAATATGTTTCTATAAATTTCAGGTGATATAATTAATTAAAACATTTTTTAAACAATTATTTTGCCCGAAAAACTTGAATTTCTAAGGCTACATGTCAAGTGCTATTTGAATATCGACAGATCTAATTATTTTAACGTAATTCTCATATAGTTCGGGACGCGTACAATATGTTTGTATAAAATTCAGGTGATATAATTAATTAGAACATTTTTTAAACAATTATTTTGCCTGAAAAACTTGAACTTCTAAGGCTACACGTCAAGTGCTATTTGAATATCGACAGATCTATTTATTTTAACGTAATTGTCATATAGTTCGGGACGCGTACAATATGTTTCTGTAAAGTTCCGGTGATATAATTAATTAGAACATTTTTTAAACAATTATTTTGCTTGAAAAACTTGAATTTCTAAGGCTACACGACAAGTGCTAATCGAATATCGACAGATCTAATTATTTTAACGTAATTCTCATATAGTTCGGGACGCGTACAATATGTTTCTATAAAGTTCCGGTGATATAATTAATTAGAACATTTTTTAAACAATTATTTTGCTTGAAAAACTTGAATTTCTAAGGCTACACGACAAGTGCTAATCGAATATCGACAGATCTAATTATTTTAACGTAATTCTCATATAGTTCGGGACGCGTACAATATGTTTCTATAAAGTTCCGGTGATATAATTAATTAGAACATTTTTTTAAACAATTATTTTGCCCGAAAAACTTGAATTTTTGAGGCTACACGACAAGTGCTAATCGAATATCGACAGATCTATTTATTTTAACGTAATTCTCATATAGTTCGGGACGCTTACAATATGTTTCTATAAAGTTCAGGTGATATAATTAATTAAAACATTTTTTAAACAATTATTTTGCCCAAAAAACTTGAATTTTTGAGGCTACACGACAAGTGTTAATCGAATATCGACAGATCTATGTATTTTAACGTAATTCTCATATAGTTCGGGACGCGTACAATATGTTTCTATAAAGTTCAGGTGATATAATTAATTAAAACATTTTTTTAAACAATTATTTTGCTTGAAAAACTTGAATTTCTAAGGCTACACGACAAATGCTAATCGAATATCGACAGATCTAATTATTTTAACGTAATTCTCATATAGTTCGGGACGCACACAATATGTTTGTATAAAATTCAGGTGATATAATTAATTAGAACATTTTTTAAACAATTATTTTGCCCGAAAACTTGAATTTCTAAGGCTACACGTCAAGTGCTATTTGAATATCGACAGATCTATTTATTTTAACGTAATTCTCATATAGTTCGGGACGCGTACAATATGTTTCTATAAAGTTCCGGTGATATAATTAATTAGAACATTTTTTAAACAATTATTTTGCTTGAAAAACTTGAATTTCTAAGGCTACACGACAAGTGCTAATCGAATATCGACAGATCTTATTATTTTAACGTAATTCTCATATAGTTCGGAACGCTTACAATATGTTTCTATAAAGTTCAGGTGATATAATTAATTAAAACATTTTCTAAACAATTATTATGCTTGAAAAACTTGAATTTCTAAGGCTACACGACAAGTGCTAATCGAATATCGACAGATCTATGTATTTTAACGTAATTCTCATATAGTTCGGGACGCGTACAATATGTTTCTATAAATTTCAGGTGATATAATTAATTAAAACATTTTTTAAACAATTATTTTGCCCGAAAAACTTGAATTTCTAAGGCTACATGTCAAGTGCTATTTGAATATCGACAGATCTAATTATTTTAACGTAATTCTCATATAGTTCGGGACGCGTACAATATGTTTGTATAAAATTCAGGTGATATAATTAATTAGAACATTTTTTAAACAATTATTTTGCCTGAAAAACTTGAACTTCTAAGGCTACACGTCAAGTGCTATTTGAATATCGACAGATCTATTTATTTTAACGTAATTGTCATATAGTTCGGGACGCGTACAATATGTTTCTGTAAAGTTCCGGTGATATAATTAATTAGAACATTTTTTAAACAATTATTTTGCTTGAAAAACTTGAATTTCTAAGGCTACACGACAAGTGCTAATCGAATATCGACAGATCTAATTATTTTAACGTAATTCTCATATAGTTCGGGACGCGTACAATATGTTTCTATAAAGTTCCGGTGATATAATTAATTAGAACATTTTTTAAACAATTATTTTGCTTGAAAAACTTGAATTTCTAAGGCTACACGACAAGTGCTAATCGAATATCGACAGATCTAATTATTTTAACGTAATTCTCATATAGTTCGGGACGCGTACAATATGTTTCTATAAAGTTCCGGTGATATAATTAATTAGAACATTTTTTAAACAATTATTTTGCCCGAAAAACTTGAATTTTTGAGGCTACACGACAAGTGCTAATCGAATATCGACAGATCTATTTATTTTAACGTAATTCTCATATAGTTCGGGACGCTTACAATATGTTTCTATAAAGTTCAGGTGATATAATTAATTAAAACATTTTTTAAACAATTATTTTGCCCAAAAAACTTGAATTTTTGAGGCTACACGACAAGTGTTAATCGAATATCGACAGATCTATGTATTTTAACGTAATTCTCATATAGTTCGGGACGCGTACAATATGTTTCTATAAAGTTCAGGTGATATAATTAATTAGAACATTTTTTAAACAATTATTTTGGCCGAAAAACTTGATTTTCTAAGGCTACACGACAAGTGCTAATCGAATATCGACAGATCTATTTATTTGAACGTAATTCTCATATAGTTCGGGACGCGTACAATATGTTTTTATAAAGTTCAGGTGAAATAATTAATTAGAACATTTTTTAAACAATTATTTTGCCCGAAAAACTTGTATTTTAGGGCTAGGCCTGAAATTCTAATCGAATATCGACAGATCTATGTATTTTAACGTAATTCTCATATAGTTCTGGACGCCTACAAGAGTTTTTTAAGAAGTTACGGTGTTATAATTAATTAAAACATTTTTTAAACATTTATTTTGCCCGAAAAACTTGACTTTTGAGGGCTAAAGGTGAGATGCTGTTCAAATATCGACAGTTCTATTTATTTTAACGCAATTCTCATATAGTTCCGGACGCGTACAATAAGTTTCTAAAGAGTTCCGGTAATATAATTAATTAAAACATTTTTTAAACAATTATTTCACCCGAAAAACTTGAATTTTGAGAGCTAGACGTGAAATGCTAATCGAATATCAACAGTTCTATTTTTTTAAACGCATTTTTCATATAGTTTTGGACGCGTACAATAGTTTTTTAAAAAGATACGGTGTTTTAATTAATTAAAACATTGTTTAAACAGTTATTTTTCCCGGAAAACTTGATTTTTGAGGACTAGACGTGAAATGCTAATCGAATATCGACAGTTTTATTTATTTTAACGCAGTTCTCATATAGTTTCAGACGCGTACAATAATTTTCTAAAGAGTTTTGGTAATATAATTAATTAAAACATTTTTTAAACAATTATTTTGCCCGAAAAACTTGAATTTTGAGAGCTAGACGTGAAATGCTAATCGAATATCAACAGTTCTATTTATTTAAACGCATTTTTCATATAGTTTTGGACGCGTACAATAGTTTTTTAAAAAGATACGGTGTTTTAGTTAATTAAAACATTGTTTAAACAGTTATTTTTCCCGGAAAACTTGATTTTTGAGGACTAGACGTGAAATGCTAATCGAATATCGACAGTTTTATTTATTTTAACGCAGTTCTCATATAGTTTCAGACGCGTACAATAATTTTCTAAAGAGTTTTGGTAATATAATTAATTAAAACATTTTTTAAACAATTATTTTGCCCGAAAAACTTGAATTTTGAGGGCTAGACGTGAAATGCAAATCGAATATCAACAGTTCTATTTATTTTAACGCAGTTTTCATATAGTTCTGGACGCGTACAATAGTTTTTGGAAAGTTACGGTGTTATAATTAATAAAAACATTTTTTAAACAATTATTTTGCCCGGAAAACTTGAATTTTTAAAGCTAGACCTGAAATGCTAATCAAATATCGACTGATCTATTTATTTTAACGTAATTCTCACATAGTTCCGGGCGCGTACAATAATTTGCTATAGAATTCAGGTGATATAATTAATTAAAATATTTTTTAAACAATTATATTTTCCGGAAAACTTGAATTTTGAGGGTTGACGGGAAATGTTAATCGAATATCGAGAATTTTATTTATTTTAACACAGTTTTCCTATAGTTCCGGACGCGTACAATAATTTTCTAAAGAGTTCGCCAGAAAGTGAAAGTTTTGAAAATTGATTGAAAATTAACAGGTAACATTACATATAATATATTATAATTTTTAATTTATTTAAAGGGGATTAAGTATGGAGATAAAGTATGTAAGAGTGATATTAAGAAACATGAAAATATAATATAATCCCTAATTTGTGTTTAGTGAGTGAGAGAGAGGTGGAGGGAGGAGAGTGGGAGAGCGTGAGAGATAAAGAAGAGGATTAAATAAGAAAGTAAAGTGTAAGAGTAATATTGAACAATATGAAAATAATATAATTAATATCATTAATATTATAATTAATAATTTAGAGAGTGGGAGAAAGAGCGTGAGATAGAGAAGGGCATTAAATATGATAAAGTGTGTGAGAGTAATATTACAGAAGAAAAAAAAGTGCAATGTTCAATATAAAAATGCTAAGTGGCGCGCGCGAAGCGCGCGCAATGTTGTGGTCTAGTTTATATAAATAAGAGATTTATTTTATTAAATTATTTGATTGAAAGATTTTATTCAACCAAATTTTTTTCTATAAAATTAGCAGAAAACATGCATAAATAATTGCTTATTTAATTGTTCTTTTGTATATTAAATTACAATGAAAATTAAATATTTTATTTTTTAAAAATCATAAACTTTACCGTTTCTAAATTACTCATTATTTATACGTCGAAATAATTTATGAATATAAAAAGTATATAAAATCCTACACTGCAAAAATGATAATTAAAAATTTATTCGTGATATATATTATGAATTTATTTCGCTGAAATAAATCTTTATTTAAATATGGCAAAATAAAATTTTATTCTTATGAAATAAACAAATTATAATACGAAAAATGAGATATATTTTATAGATATGTACACATTCGGTCATAACAATAATTTTTTGTATCCAATAAATATCGTACGAAATATCACAAGTAACATTCTGTTTTTGTTGTTGCTTCTGAATATTTTGACTTTTTTTTTCAACAAAATTTTAATCAACGGTATTTCAAGAAAGGGCAATGTTACGTTAAAATAATTTATTGCAATAAAAAGTTAGATTTAAATGATTAAGTGAAATGCAAGTGTGAATTTTCTCGTGCACGCGATACTCAACCGATCAGTATAATAAATTCATATTGTCGAAACGTCGAAATGTCTGTCAGCGAATTTCGCTATCACAAATTTTATTTAGACTTGCGCTTGCCTATAATTTAAGCATGGGTAATTTTAAACATTTACTGGCGGATTTGTGTTTTGTGTTTGATTTGCTTTTGTTCTCGCGCTTTTGTTTCGTGCCATTACCGTTTCTATCTAACGATGTAATTTTTGAGCAACAAATATAATTATTTGAAACAGTGAAATGAATGCGCTTGTCATCGCTACTATGAAATTTTGTAAAACAAATTTATGCAAACAAAAAAATATTTGATTAAATTGTTTTATTTGCTTGTAAATGATCGTTTATCAACAAATATTTATAAATTTAATTTACAAAATGGTTTAATCAAAACATTTTGTTTTATTTAATTCAAATATGTAGATCTCTCAGTGATTCAATTTACACGTATTTTACTTCTGCAAAGTTTCAGATTTTTAGAATTTTTTATATTGATAAATTTTTTTTTTATAACAATATTGCTACAAAAATAGAAGAAATCAGTCAGCTATATTAGAATTTTGAAAGCAGTAAGTCTGAAGAGAATTTGTGATATATATGCATTTGTTACTCGATATTAATACTTGTATCGAAACGCGAACATGTGAATTCTGTAGCGTCAACGATGCGCATTCCTCGCGCTTGTGCGCCACGACGTAAGTCGCGTTGAATGCACAGTCTTAAACGTCTCTGCTCGTAATAAGGCTCAATAATGCGAGCATAATGTAACAATAACCTACCCCGAACAATACTGGCGCAACAATGTCGGCCGCTTAACACGTGCGTTTACGCTCATTGATTACATTCAGAGAAGTGTAGTCACCGCCAGGCCAAAGTCAGTGAATTTGATGCGCCTGGCGAGATGGCAAGTATGTAATTATAGAAACCCTTGCGCCCTTTGTAGCTCAGGGAAACCTAAAACGATTCTATTCCAATTTAAAGGCGCGGAAGTATAATCACGTTGCGCTTGCAAACGAATTTGGCGGAAATGCAATCTCTCTCTACTACTTTAATATTCGTATACGTTTCTTTTAATTATTAAAGAACTATTTAAAAAATAATTATGTTTTTAGGTAATTATTTTTATTATTGTTTTGTTTGTCACGATTATCGGTAATATGGACCTTTTTTTAAAATTACAAATACCTATACAAGCTATTTTCGTTGCACGCTTTCATAAAATTAATTCTATGTGTATGTGTGTGGAAAAAACTCTAACATAGTCATAATAATATTTGAATTAGAACTCTTGCCGAGTGCGAAGGAATACGCACCAATTATTCGTCAATTTTTTCCCCCCGAGATATTACAATAAAGAGGTAATGAAGTAATTACTGCAGGTTTTTTGCGACTTTATCTCATTAGCGAGTAGTAATTATACTACATACGAAAAGTAGCTCGTTTTTTCTTTCTCCCTCTCTCCCTCCCCCTTTTCCTCCCTTCCTTTCTCTGCCTTCCTCCCCTTTTCTTTCTTATTCTCTTTTAACCCGCATATGTAATCGATTTTAATAACTCGTTAAGGGATTCACTTACTCAAGAAAAGTTAGACTTAAATAAAATTAAATAAGACTACAGCTTAGAACTTAAGCGTTTTCTTGCACTTCACAAACTTTTAATGAGGCAAAGGAAAAATGACATTCGTGTGAATTCGCGTACGACAAAGTTCTAGATACTTAAATATTACTTTTGCGGTGTAGTACATTGTTTGATAAATCGTTGTATGCATTAGTGTCTCGTTTTCACGGAAAAAAGTATAACATTGGTTAATATAGTATAAAGGTACACTAGTTTATAAGTAGGCAGATTTAATTCAAAGAAAAAATCCGTATCAAATCAACAGTTATTTTCTTGTATATCTATGAGTAAAAATATAAAGTCTCTACAGAATTTAATAATCTAAAACACAATCGTAACTTGTTTACAGAAATTTTGTATAATTTTATCAAGCAAAATACATTTATCTTTATTCAAGTAATAAATATAATAATTTTCATGAGCTGTGGGAAAAAAATATCGGATGAAAGATAATAATATCTTGATATTAAGAAATTTTAAAATTTAATACTACTTATTATTCAACAATCATATTATATTAGCCGAGTATTATAATATTGAAATAAAAAATAAAATATTTTGCTGACACATTTAACATTATTGAATCTCTTTAAAGATTTTATATTCTTGCTTATATAATATAATAACTCTTTTCTATGTAGTATATAGCAAAGAAATTGTCTGAAAGCAATTATAATTACAATGTTTTTGTTTTCTAGAAAAATGCGTTCTCTGACATTCTTTCCAAATATTTTTCTTTGAGTATGGAGATCTATGTTGCTTATATTACAAATTTATTTGAAATTGTGTTAAATCCGACCACGAGTAATAATGCAACAGTCTCGCGTTGCAAGGAATTGGGATATTCCCAACACAGAATGGCTTAATTGTAATAATTAACCATATCGCCAGCAGGGTTGCTAATTACCGGCTAATAAGTACCTACAATACTCAAGTAAAGCGTTCGCTTGGCTCTCTTGTTGCAATTTCTCTTACTCGACCCTAATATCGCGCTTTAATTTGATTAACAGCTTTTAGAGAAACGTGAAAGGTATGATTTTTACACAAAGTAAAATACTAATAATAATATTCGACGTGCGTATCTTTAATATTAATTATTAATTAATTTCTACTTTGTAAAACACATTATTTATGAAGTCTCTATCAATTTTCATCGGTAATGTAAATTTCCATAAATTACTCGTAATAATCCAAAGCAAAGTATGCGCAAACGCATAATTAATTACATTGCGTAAAGGTTCGTTGATCGGAATAATAATGTTTAGAGACGCGGCAGCTCGCGTCCTGCGAGGATAGATTCCTCGTCACGACGAGGCTGAGACTCTGATCTCAAGCGAGCGGAATCAACGGGATCGTTCGCACCTGCTCGCGAAGCTTCCTATTATCTCCTCTACCTCGTCCTCATGCCTCGTCGACGAGAGGGAGGATCGCACGAGGAGTTACTCCACTTTGATCGTCAATTATGCCCGCGATTCAGCCGCGCGGTAGTCGAGAGGCCCAGGCGGGATGGGAAGCCCGAACGACGACGCGCGGCGCATTCTCGGGAGTTGATGCGTTCCCACGGGAGCGCTCGCATTTCGTTGCACGCGTCTGCATGCGTCTCGGGTGCGACGTGTGTGTGCATACGACGTCGCATACCGGCGACGCCGATAGGATGCAATTGGTACGCGCCGCCGCCGTTCGCCGATCAGTGGTGTCGGCGGCGAGCATGCGGGACCGAGATCCCTTTCTTGTGAAAGGAGGAATCGTGTGCTGAATTATTTCGCGCCTTGCAGCGCCTCTCGCTTAATTAATCCGACCGTCGCGTCTTGTAACGTGCGGCGAATAAACGTCATTTCTGTCGCGTTCAATTCGTTTGAGCGGACATCGACTCTTTTGACTGAATACGCGATATGCGTGCGAGGAATAGGGAGGGATGGTCGTAAAACGCTCAGGATGAAGGGCGTTTTACCGACAACAAAGCGACGTGAAAGCGGTAAAGCATCATAAACGTATCATTTCCGAAACGTTATTTTTCCGCTCATGCGCTCGAGGCAGCAGCTATAATTAGTGCAACCTCAAAATAATATTTTCGCGATACGTAAACCGTAAATATATATCTCGCGACGAGTTATTATTGAATTAATAATAACAGCGCGGTTTAACGACTATCGTATTTTCTACAAATATCATCGACAGAGATTGGGTTACATTAATAACGCGGCTTCGCTAAATGCAGTAAACACGTATCGGTACATAATGCAATCGTCTTCTCTGTTACAAATTCGCAAACAGTAAAGTAAATGTCCCATTAATCGGTTACAAAACCAGGTTTTTCGAATTTTTACAAGGATTCGTGATACAGTATAATCTAATTATATAATTAACCTAATAGTCTAAAAACGTTATTATTAACATATAAACAATTTTTTAATTAATTTTAAAATAATAAAAATTGTAAATTATCTGAAAAACTAATATTACCAAAAAATTAAATTGTTTATCTATAACACTTTTAATACTTGATGTACTGTGTACAAAATAAATAATTACCGTTACAAAAAAACCGTTATCTTCCCAAATACACAATGTTTCTTGGAAAATTTTAAGAGATATTATCAAAATATAAAATTCAATTTAGTTGTATGACAAATTAATTTTTTTTAAATTAATTTTTATAATATTTGAAATAACGTACCTCTAAAATATCATAAAGTATAATAAAGTTTACAATTAAATTTTAATATTACAAAAGAAACACAAGATTAATAATAATAAAGTTTTTATGTAGTGGGGGACATTTATCTTAGAAACTTATCTTTTAGGTATGGAAAAAGTGCTCAACAACGTGAATTCTCAAGTTAATTATAAACAATTTTTTGTAGAAATAATTAATTTAATACATTGCTACGTGCGCTGTTTGACGAAATTAGATTACCCACAGCTTAATCTTTCGTGGAATCGGCGAGTAATCTTTCATCTCAAGAGGGCGATATGGCATCTATAAAGATGAGACATTTGGGGGAAGGGAATTAACCGGATCTCTCCGCGTCGACTGAGTCGTTGCGGGGAAGACACCTTGCCGTTAAATACTCCCGAAAGAACGGAGAGAGGTTTCCTTAAAGTCGACTGAGACGCGGACGACGGTAAAAGCGAGCTAGATTACGCGCGTAATTATTCTAATTTTGGCCTGGGATACAACGGCTCGCCTCCTTCTGGGTTTCCTCGCAAGGATTTACGTGCCTTCACGAGATTGGATCTTGGAATATTCCAGGCACCGGCAGCTTAAGGCCAGTTTCACGCTCGCCATCGTGGAATAATAATCCAATGCGCCATGAAATGACATCTCCAGATCGGATATCAGGATCAAGAGGAGGAGGATGGATGGAAAGGAGGGAGGTATTGAGACGGGACGGTATTATAAATTAGTAAATGATACCGCGTCTGGTGATTTTTTGACATTTTTACATAATCTGAATATCCAGCGCGAATTATCAGCACGTACCATATAATGTCTATTTCATCGCTTTTATAATACTGGTGATATATGATTATTTAATTAATTCATCGTATCACTGTAAAGAGCTGTTCCTATTATTCTCGTAATAATTATTAACATCTATAAGACCCACTCGTCCCGATTTTATTCCGCGCCGCTGAAATTCTATGGTATTTCATCTCGTTCACTTTAACGCACGTTCTCATCTGCTCCTTCGTTTATAAATATTCAGATTCTGTACTGATTCACTTTTATGTACAACAGTGTAACGCGTAGTACCTCTAAATTCAAAGTACTAATTTATAAATGGAAATGACATTTCGAGTTACGCTACTGACACTGAAGAAAGAGTTTAGTAATAATATTCAAGTCTAGTTGATAAGTATTAAATAATTTTAACTGAAATTCAGTCGTATCCTTATTGAATTTAATAAATTTAAAAATAATTTAAGGTAAAATCATAATATATCTTTAATTATAAAGAAGAGTTCTAAATTTATTTTTATGTCGGAAATATATAGGAATACAATTTTTTTCCGATTTTGAGATACACACACACACACACACACACACACACACACACACACACACTCTCTCTCTCTCTCTCTCTCTCTCTCTCTCTCTCTCTCTCTCTCTCTTATTGACTCAATTGATAGTTATTATTTCAACGTATACTTCCAATTTTTAACGACACATGCTTGAGTGCTCATCCAATTTTCTCATATTGTCTTCTCTCATTCTTTTCGCTTGTTTTTCATTCTCTCTTTCTCTTTCTATATATATAATTATCTCTTTCTGTCTCTCCTTCTCTGTCGAATTAGAAGAGAGAACTTGCAATAAAAATTCACGACTGCAGGAAAATGCCATAATTCCACGTCATTATTCGCACATTTCGATTTAAGGTGGTGCATTTAATGATAGCCGACGTTATAAACGATCTACAGCTCGTTTCGTATCGCAGAGCTGGGGGGGTCTGGCTTTTATCAGGCTCTCGCGCGCACAGGACGGCTGATTGGTCCTGACGTATAAATAAGGGAGCCGGCTATCTTCAGCCGGAGATCTCCTCCGAGTCTTATGCTAATGGATATCCACCTTCTTTCATACCCTCACGTGCCACATATAAAGCGTATGTATGTATGTACAATCGTGGCGAGCTCTCTCGCCTGAAAGACGCGCTGCATTGCGCCGCGGCCGATTAAATGCCCGTCGTTGTTACCGAAACAAAATTTATCGGTCGCTATCCGTAGGTTGCGTTTTAATCGGAAACAACTGCCGGTTTACAGTAGATCAATAGATCCTCTGTGCGATAAAGTGCCGGAGAACGAAGCAAAGTAGCATAAAATACAGGATAGACGAAGAATACGCGGAAACTGCCGCGTTTTCCGCTCGGCACATAGCGGCCGTACTTCACCGTTCCCCGGAAATTTTGCCGTTAATACAAATTAAATACGCTTTAACGCAAAGTGATATTAACGTTCGGGAGCAAATGCGGGGGAAGGGAAGGGAAGAAGAGCACGGATGGTGAATATATTCCACTGGTGTGTATCGATTACGTGCCCATTGTAAGGTACATCTGTGTACGAACCTTCATAATTGCGTAACAGTTTGTTCTTCCGTCGTCTCTTCGCGCGCGGGAGTGACGTGCCGAGAGTTGGAAATTTTTGATTATATCCATGCCTTTGCAATAAACCGGGCGCGATTCTCTCCCGCTTTAGAAAACATCTAATAATGGAGATAATAGCCCGTTTTCTCTCCGTATATTTAGCGCGCGACCATCCAATTTTCATCGTATACACGCTTACGTGAGGAGGATACGCTTTCATTTCAAAGATACTGGTATCGAGAGAGTTTTAATCAATTTTTAATGGAATTAGATAAGTAGGAGAGGGAGAGGCGAAAGGATTTACGAATTCCTAATTAAGAAGGTTCCGTCGATACTTGCTAATCAAAAAGAGAACTGTTAAACATATATATTTTTTAACAGGATTGAAATAAATGTTTTTAATCTTCGATAAAAATTATTAGAAATACATGAGTATTTTCATACACAGTATTATTCTAGTAAATATACTTCATAAATAATTATCAGTCCTTCATAATTTGATTCGATTCGATTTTCTATAGCGTCTATGGATTATGTCATGTCATGCCATACTTTATATTGTCATGTCATATTTTATACAGTAATTGCTCGATCAAACGGTCGTCAAGTATACTTTTTTATGTCACATATTGAAACTTCAATTTCCGATGAAGCCATAGCATATTTAAAATTGCCATAAACTTCACGCCAAGCATTTTATTTTATTTTTTATCAAAAATGAAATCTTATAAGAAAAAACAAGCTCCGTCTCATTTTCGACAAAGTAATAAAATTCTTCACGTGAATTTTATGACAATTTTAAACGTGCTACGGTTTCATCAGAAATTGAAGTTCAATATGTGACATAAAAAAGTGGTGGAGCCATCAATTATTTAACCGAATAATTACGATATAAAGTGGCATAACTCTTTATTGTTTAATACACCGATTTAGCTGATTCTAATACATTTTATTTTATTAACTGTATTATATAAGAAATTTGATTGTTTGAACTCACTTTGATATTTTCGATGAAACCTTAAATTACGCGTATCAAAGAAATATGTTGTGCATTATGTCTTGATTACGATTATTAGATCTTGATCGATCGCTGCTCTGTCGAAAATTATCGGAGATATATACATATATATGTTGTTAAACATTATATATAATTCCTATTTAAATTGATATTTTTCTTACAATATTTCTCTAAAGAAAAGGTCAGATTGGATCCATTAAAGAAAATCATTCTACCGGAGATGAATTTACTGCTATCCAAATTGTTTACTTATGATAAGACTTATCAACCTAAAAGTATCATTGTATAAAAAAGTAATCACTGATGAGACTTTCTTCCTAAAAGAAAGATCATCAAAATTTAGAGAGAAAAAATTTTAGCCGGAGATTTTTCTGTTCGGAGAGCCGGAGAATCGGGGTCAAACAGTCGGAGTCTCCAGGCGAGAATCGAAGATTTAGCAAACGAAGGTTTAGGTTTTGACAAACGCGCGGCGAAGGGTGACGTTAAGCATACGGAGCGACGACACTGCAAGCAAATCCGTAAGTACATGCGTACGTACATGCAAGAAGCTCCGAGGCTTCGATTATCATAAAGTTCTTTCCGTAAACGATTCTATTAAATTACATGGCGCGCTTTAGTCGCCGCCCTCGCCTTCGCAGTCTGAGAATCGTGAATCCGTAGCGTACACGCAACGTCGAAAATGTTTATCATTACGCGGTGACGACGACGGCGGCAGCGGCGCTCTTAACTCGTTTGTCGTAAATCATGCGAAGTTCTCGATGCGCGCTGCACACTTACATACATACACACGTACAAGAAGCGCATCGCGCTGCCACCGGCGCGATCGTAAAGAGGATAGGAGAGGCTGGAAGAAAGTGCACGGCAGGGCAGATGATATCTCTCGACAGTGGCGGCGGCAACATCCGGACTGTATCTTTGAATAAGGTTGCTGGGGAATTACCGTGTCGTACGTAATCATTCCGGATCATAATGTATGCTGCAAATTCATGGCAGCGTTTACGCGCGCACGCGATGCAGACGAGAGGGAGGCAGAGAAAGAGAGAGAGAGAGAGAGAGAGAGAGAGAGAGAGAGAGAGAAGGAAAATACCAGCGAAAGTTTACGGGGAACTTATTGAAGCAAAGTGTCGAGAAATATCCGCGAGAAAAGACGTATAACAGATAGAAACTCGGTTAAGATACATGTGAGATAGTGAATATTACAGCAAACTCGTGCCCCGATTATTTATATGCGGCTGGAAAGGGATTGCACAAGGGATGCTGGTGAATTTAAATTATGTACGCAACGTCCCAGCAAAATGTCTCCTGTGGTAGAAGCGGAAACATTCTTTAAATGATTTTTATTTTACTCGTATGCACAATACACATGTATATATTATAACAAAATTATTTATATGTCTACTGAAAATTTTTACAGAGGTACATGTATAGAAGAACTTGGTAAATTTATACTAGCAGAAAAATATACTAATAATTTTTATTCGATTCAAATACGACGTATATGAAAAGAAATTTCTTTTAGAATTTTCTAATAAAAATTATGATAGTTGAGATAATATTGCTACTAAAAAATTTTAGTAAAATTTAATTAAACTATTTTCAATATTATAAAATAATTTGATTAAATTTTACTAAATAGAAGTTGGAAAAGTTATTTTATATGAAATTAAATTTACAAGACATAAATTTAAAAAGAATTTAAAAATGCTCAAAATGTAAATAAAATTTTCTTATTTATAAATTCGGTGACATTTATAATTTTTTGTCTTTAATTTTGTAAGTACTTAAAAATATCAACATAATAATCAAATTCAAAATTGTTCTTAAAATGTAGCAATGTGATAGACTTACAATCTTATGTGATAGATTTATACTATATCTTAAAACTACACTTAAATTTGATTTCAAACATAATAATAGAACGCTGAATATTGAACAAAAATCTATACAATTTATAAAATTGTTATAAATCTATTCAAAACGTAAAAAATAATGATAAAGTAACTGCAAAGTTGTTACCATTAAAAATATACCATGAAAAAATATGGCTAAAAAACGTAATTACATTGCAGTTACGAAAACAGAAAAGTAGCGCTATTACAACTTTCATTACTGAAAAAAATAACTATAAGATACAAATAACTATCCAATTTTAAAATTTAACTAAATTTTATACTGAAAGATTCTTTTGTTGTAACAAATAATTTAGTTAAATTATATCGAATAAAATATTTAATTAATATTTTCATTCTCATCTCTCTCTTTTTCTATCTCTCTCCCTTTAATTTAATATTAATATAATAATGTTTTGTATATAAATATATAATGTTGTATGTAGCTGAAGCTAGCAGCCAAAGGCAACAGCCAAACGTCGAGCGACATCATTCAAACAAACGTTAAAAATTTCCTGGTTATGAGATTTTTAACGAACTTTAAAAAATTTGCATAGGGTTTAGTCATTATAATACATAATCGATGACTTGCGACAAGACTTGTAATTTAGCAATTGTTATAAATTTTTTAAATTAATTTTTATCGTTTTTTGCGCCTCACGTCTAAACGCAAAATACAATTTTCTTTAAATTTTGCTGGAAATATCTTTCCGTAACGCACAATCGACTGATCGATGATTCGCAGCAGGACGTGCATTTTCCTAATTGTTTAAATATTTTTTTAATTAATTTGTATTGTTTGAAGCCGTGAAACCGTTACATCCTTGTCGTCGGCTCTGGGTGCAGCAAAAAGCGGTAATGTACTTTACAAAAAAAATCGCTGCATTATTTTAGTAATCAACAATGTTTTGCAAAAGTGCATTTTCATAAAAATTTGTCATATACGGTTAATTAAGTCGTTTTAGACTTCAAAAAATATTTTCATAGAAATTTGAAGACAGCGTTCCTTGTGTTCATCTGACGAACGTAATTAACAATTTAAAAAACCATTAAACAATTAATAATGATCGCGAATGACTGATAAGTTTATTATGATTATTATGACTGATAAGTTAAAGCAAGGTATTTCAAATCAAATTTGCTGGAAATAGTATTTTGCGTTTAGGCGTGAGGCGCAAAAAACGATAAAAATTAATTTAAAAAATTTATAACAATTAGGAAAATGCACGTCCTTCCGCGAATGATCGATCAGACGATTGTACGTCACGGAAAGATATTCCCAGTCAAATTTAAAATAAATCGTACATTGCGTTTAGGCGTGAGGCGCAAAAAACGATAATAATTAATTCTTTTAATATTTATAACAATTAGGAAAATGCATGTCCTTTCGCGAATGATCGATCAGTCCATTCGACGGTACGGAAAGATATTCCCAGCCAAATTTGGAGGAAATCGTACATTGCGTTTAGGCGTGAAGCGCAAAAAACGATAAATATTAATTTTATAAATATTTATATAACAATTAGGAAAATGCACGTCTTCCTGCGAATGTTCTATTAGTCGATTGTACGTTACGACAAGATATTTCCAGCCAAATTTGGTGGAAATTGTATTTTGCGTTTAGGCATGAGGCGTAAAAAACGATAAATATTAATTTAAGAAATATTTATAACAATTAGGAAAATGCACATTCTCCCGCGAATGATCGTTCATTCGATTGTACGTTACGACAACATATTTCTAACCAAATTTGGTGGAAATTATATTTTGCGTTTAGGCGTGAGGCATAAAAAACGATAAATATTAATTTAAGAAATATTTATGACAATTAGGAAAATGCGCGTCCTCCCGCGAATGATGGATCAGTCGATTGTACGTTACGACAAGATATTTCCAGCCAAATTTGGTGGAAATCGTATTTTGCGTTTAGGCGTGAGGCGTAAAGAACGATAATTATTAATTTAAAAAGTATTTATAACATTTAGGAAAATGCATTTTTTCTCGCGAATGATCGATCAGTCGATTGTGCGTTACGGAAAGATATTTCCAGCCAAATTTGGTGGAAATCGTATTTTGCGTTTAGGCGTGAGGCGCAAAAAACGATAATAATTAATTCTTTTAATATTTATAACAATTAGGAAAATGCATTTTTTTTCGCGAATGATCGATCAGTCGATTGTGCGTTACGGAAAGATATTTCCAGCCAAATTTGAAGGAAATTGTATTTTGCGTTTAGACGTGTGGTGCTCTCTGAAAACGCCTATACGACATTCGGCTCTGGCCGCTCGGCGTTTGGCTGCTGCCTTTGGCTGCTAGCTTCAGCTATATTTTACTTTGCAAAAGGAACAAAATTGTTAAAAAATTTAATTTTTTAAAAATAAAACGTATATTTGGTTGCTACTAAAAGATATTTCAATTAAATAGTTTGTGCAAAAGCATTAAATTTTTTATTTTGTTTGATTTTATTAGAATAAATACTTTCCCTGTAAATCAGTTTTATTCGGTACATTTTAATTCATTTATTTATTGTCATAACAAATATTTCTTTTATCTCTTAACATTTACCTACTTGTAATATAAAATATGTAATTCAATTGAACGTCACTGCAATGTTATTAAAGTTTACTAAAATTATGGAGAATATTTAAAAACTGTTGTTTTATAATAATTATAATTCTTAGAATAAAGTCTATCATAATTTTTAAGATAAACTCTAATAGAAAATTCTCTCAAACATATTCGTTCAAAATTCGCATAGATTTGGACACATGTCCGTGGACGCAACCTAAAATTAGATGTAACCCCGACATACTTCGGGAAGATACGCAAGCAATTCCAAGCCGAACGGTTCGGCTTACGTAAGTGCATATTCTGAAGCTGATTATGTCAGTCGTATGTCGAGCAGAGCAATATGATTTAGATGGATAACTCAGTTTGTAGATATCTCTTGGTACACAAGACGAAGTACGAGACACATTGGCGTGATATATTGGTTGAATACAAACGTTTTCATCCGTTTGAATAATGAACAAGAAAAAAATTATGTATTTTTATTTAGCCGTGCAGGTTTTAAGGGTGTATCGAACATACAATCTTAGACAAAAGTGCATGAAATTTGAAATACTTAAATATCTACGCCTAACGCATAGTAAATCTAGATGTAAGAAACTTGAACGATAGTTGGAGTCTTATTTTTACTCTTACAAAGGTATTTTTTACGTATTTGTGATTTTTTTCACTTATGAGTTTAAACTTTTGACACTGGAAATGCACAATTATCTCAATTTATATTTCATTTCTTTAAAACGGTGTAGTGAAGACAATTGAAACTTGGCAGATATTTTCATCTATTCATATACTAGATGTATAAAAAGATTCAAAACATTGGTACTATTTCTTCTATATTTTTTTAGCTGTTTCATCCGTCAAGATCATGACAAGACCTTTTCCGTAAGATAGAAAAGGATACCATGTAAAATCAGTGAAAATTAAAATAGTTATAACTCAGTAACCGTTTAGTGGATGCGTTTTCAATTTTTTGCAGTACATTAGGGAAACTAAAAAAACAATTTCACAAATTTTTAGCAACTTTGTACCATTTTGAACTTCAGTCCGATATATCCTTAATCTGGCGTACGCATTCCATTGTAAAATGATGCCATTATTTGGAAGCTTTTATGACCGATGTTTCCCAGAATTCCATTGCATACATCGTAAAATCTCAATCGAAAGAAATTGAACGATTACCGAATAAATTATCTAGTACATAAAAAAAAAAATTTTTATACATGTGAGCTTTTAATAAGTATAAACTGTTTGCTTTGATATAAAGTATTTATTATGAAGTGTGTATAAATGAGCGAACAGAACAGAACGTTCGAGAAACTCGTTGGAAGATTAGGTAGGTTAAGGCAAAGAAAACGGGCGCTCAGCAGTATGGGCAAGATGTCCTCCCATTCCCAGCGCCGCTATGCAGTATACTTGAGAAGTGTGAGAAGCGTTAAATTCAACAATACATAACGATTAAACAAATATCGCAAATTCGCACGGGCGAATTTTGGATTTGCGAAAAAAGCCGAATGACTATCTTGCGAGCTTGCAAATTCTAGATTTTGCTTTCTGGACGTCCGGTGGCTGTAGCGATGGCATGGTTCCCCGATACCGTTGTAGGTGAAATCGCCGTAAGCGCATCGCGAAACGTTGTTTGCACAATTAAAATGGAAACGAGTACATTCGACGTAAACGGGCTGCGACTGCATTTCACACGTGTACGCGTTGTCCGGCACAGATTTCGGATGCTGGCCCCCAGTAATGGGATGACTCTCGCGTAACGCGTATAGCCGGCGATACCGCGCAAGAATTTATTTCATCGTTGTCCGGCCGTACGATCGGCGAAGAAAAATCGATTGCTGGCATACGCGACATCCAAGTGCATTTGACGAGCTTACATATCACACAAAGGTTACTCTATGCTACAATATATTGGCGCAAGACATTATAGTATACATTGAATTTCTTGACTGTTCGTAGGACTAATATCCATTTTTCTGATAGTGTAATTAACTTTAATCTCGGTGTGAGAAATATTTACTCTTTCTTTTCTTAATTCTTACACAAAGAGAATAGAAGTTTTTTTGCTGAAGCATCTAGAAAAAGTTTAGTAGATTTGAAAAGATTTTGAAGAATTTTCTTAGAAAAATCAAACAAGTTTAAAAAATTTAAATTTTTAAGAAATAAAGACTGCTTATTTTCAAACCGTTTATTGCGCAAAATAATAATTTTTTTAATGTAATAGGTATAAGAACAAACTTGTGACAAACTTTTTTTTCACGGTTCTTTTTTTACAATTCGCCTTGCTAATGGCCCTCCAATTACGTCAGCTTTTCTTTTTACCACAGCAGACTGAGGACGCCGAACCGATACACTTTTAATTAACTTACACGATACTTGCTATAAATAACGTGTTATTAATACCGAGATACGAACAAAGTATGGGGAGGAATAATTAAGTATCCGAAATCGAATTATGTCGCGTTGACGTTGGGTGGCGCGACGAGTTCCTCTCTGTCGACGTCGATCGGCGCTACTAGTTTCGACATTCGTATTCGAAATATAATCGGTTTGTTTGCTTGACGGAGATGATTTAATTATTTAGAGAACGCCAGGCATTTGCAATAGAATGTCTGCGGAAGAGTACGCGGAGTACTTAACCCCGACGGGAATGCGGCAATGTTGTTTGAAGGCGCTCGGAATTTCGTAAGGCTAGTACCAAGACGCTCGAAGATATTACAGTTTTCCTCCTTCTTTACGCGATTCTCCGTTCCTTCTCTCTTCCTGCACCGTACTTCTCCTGTTCGTCCGACGAGGTAGAGGAGATCGTGTGTCTCGAATCTTCCCATCTCCTAACCGCAATTATTGCGCGACGGCGATTGTATCTTCTTCTTCTCTTTCTCCCCCCCCCCCTCTCTCTCTCTCTCTCTCTCTCTCTCTCTCTCTCTCTCTCTCTCTCTCTCTCTCTCTCTCTCTCTCTCTTTCCTGTCGGTCGAAAAAAGCAGGAAAGAGAGAGAGGGAGGAAGGGTGGCTAGAGAGGCTGCATACAAATTTGAAGTATCATATCATGTAGTCTTTAATTCCACCTCGTCTTTGTTTTATTCGGTTCTCCATTCTAACGGGGCGAGCATTTATCCTATTCTCGAATGAGAAGAACCCCCCCTTCCCGTTTCTCCCGAGGGTCACCCGGCCGGGAAACAAATGCTTCCAATTCCGACGATAGATCTGCGAGAGATCCCGGGGCCATCGCGCCAGTGGAGGAATAAAGTGGGAAAAGTCGAATCGCGTCGGGGGATGCGACAGCTTTTCACTCCGCGTGTCTCCTTCTCCATATCTTCTTTCTATGTATTGAACGGGATTTCTTTCGACGATATTCCGCTTTTGCGCGGGATTGGTGAGCCGCGATGGAATACAATAAAAAAAGGACTAAACACCGTTACATCTTAAGAACTTTATTTGTCAGAGATCCCGTAGATCTGTGACCTCTCTGAGGAGGAGGAGGAGAAGAAGGAGGAGGCAGCGGCGAGATAAGCCCACGCGGTTGATTATCCGGAGAGAAAGGAAATAAAAAGTAAACTAAGACGTGAGAGATAGAGAGAGAGAGAGAGAGAGAGAGAGAGAGAGAGATATCGGGGGCGTCGCGTCAGCGGTGGTCGCCCCTGACGTCCCTTTGAGAATACCTACTAGGAAACCAGTCTGAACGAGATTTCCGTGCTGACGACCGCTGCGAGTGCCTTCGACAGACAACTCGTTGAAAGTTACGATCTAGTAGGGATCGTAAACGCGACGGTCGCAGCGCGATCGATGGTCGAAATTAAAGTTGTACTACGGGGAAGCAGTGTCCGGTGGATACCTCTTATTTATTCCGTTTTAAATATATTATCGTCGTAAAACAAATGAGGAGAACTCGGCTGCGTGCGAAATGCGTTCGCGGAAGAAACGATTCTACCAGAGTATATAAAAATTTGAACGGTTCCTTAAATTTTTCATGTCAGATACAGATCTGAAAATTTATACGTTTCTACCTATTCTTGCAAAAAATTAAAATAAAATAATAATATTTATTATGTGTTTATTACAGATTACAATATGTAAGTTGAAAAATATATTTACGTGTTATTAAAGTGTGTATTCATCTGGAAACTTAATTGACATGCATAGCCAAGGACTCAGCAGATTATCAATTATTAATAAAGGAAAATATTTAGGAGTAAATATTTTTGCAGATTGCCGCTGCAGAAAAATTCTTGCGGTTCTTTATCAATATATTCATCAGGAACTACTGTAACGCTTTTATTATGCAACTCTTTTATTTACAACAATAATTAGATAAAACTATAATGTATATAACACAATTAAAACTGAAGAAAGAGTAGTGTAACCCGACAATCAGGCTCTTAGTGTTCAAATAATATTTTTTATTTATAATAATATTTACTCATTTAAACTAAACAATGCACTGTATTAATACTGATAAAAACATGATCTTAGATAATTAGAAAAATAACCCATATGGTTCATACATTTATTCTATCTTATAAGATATTAATTATTAATTGTTTACTCGATAATACTTGAAAATGTGACACACACACACACACGTCCTTAGGCCTGACAGATTCCTGATTCTGAAGAGATACAGTACTGCAAAGTTTAGTCTCGAGTCGACTGAACAGACGTGCAAGTTCAAGACAAAGATCTAGCGTGATTGTGCTAATGTTACTGACGCTACATCGCGTCGACAGCAAAATTTTCGACAACATTTCAAAAATGTTTTGCTGAGAAATCATTAAGGTAAAATTGATCGAACACGTTTCTTCAGGCGACTTGCTGCTACATTAAGTATCAATTTTTATTGTTCAAATTACGTAAAATTATTAATAAAATAACTCTTTTTACAACATTATCATTCTTGTCGAAGGAACAATTAAGTTCCTCTAGTTAATGAGATTTTCGTTGCCATCGAGCAAAAATGTTCTTTTCTACGTAGTTATGTAGCACCTCTTCTTTCTCCCGAAATGTTCGTACGAACTCGCGCGTGAATCTTAATTAAATCTTTCACACGAGAGAGAAGCGTGCCGCCGAGTCCAGAATTTAATGAAGAAATTAAAATGTTTTTTTTTTCTCAGCGAATATTTCATTATATTGCGCTTCCGCCGTACCACGTACGATTTACACGAGTCCGCAATAATTTTCGGGATGTTTTCACAGCGCGAGTCGTGATGTACGACTTTTAATTTCTACGTTTTCCGCCCGCCGTTTTCCGCACCGCGCGCGCGCTTTGTCCGGCGAAATTTAGCGAGTACGTGAACGGATTAGCATAACATTGCACCCAAGTTGCAACGTAGTTTAACCCGAAGCTGATCGCGCGCCCGCATTGGCCGGCACGTTCGGCTCGCCAGCTGTCTCGTTACGTCCGATGCAGTTCGCGCGCGAGGCTTGCACTATATGCATAAGTACATAGGCGAACCGCTGACTGAAGTGTACCTGAGCAGCATACCGAAAGAGATTGTTCAGGACGACGACGGTATTATGCGGGAGGGAGGAGAGAGGAGAAGTATCTGGAGAATAACGCGATAAATCTCCCTTCCGTATACGTTTGCAATTTTTTACCCGAGAAGCTCAAATATATGAAGACGAGATTTTCATACATCTAATAAATATTCTGTCGTTATGAGTTTTCATTTTATCGACGAGGGGCTCGCACGCAAATGGGATTCCGGCGTGTTTCTTCCGTTTTTTTCCCCCGCCGCGCGAACCTAATTCATGCTTAATTCATGCTGCGGCTCGCCGGATCAATTATGCAAAATGTTTCCGAACGACGTAAGCGAAATCGCGCCGCGCGCGTTTCCCATCGGGAGATCGAGGGAGAGACATCCCTCGTGATCGTGCGACACGGACGCATACAGTTTCGATGAAACGACCGTTTTTCCCACCCTGTTCTGTTTTCCGATCGCAACAGCGGCGGCAGTGGCGGCGAGGGGTACCGCAGCCGGTGATTTGAAATACGGGCACGTAGACGCGAAGAATATCGGCGCGCGATATATACGATTTATACGGTGTATCGACGACCCGACGTGCGCACACGGATTACGGGTTACGTGTATGTACGCGACGAGCGTAGACGCCGTGTACGCCATCGCGGGACAATGATAAAATAATAAATTGCGGCCCGCTACCGTCGATGGCCCCATAACCCGTCCGCGGGGAATCGAATCGAGTTCCTTTTCTCCCCCTGCACGAACGCGCGTGCCCGACTCACCGAGACTCGAATACCGAGACTGGAATATTGCCCGGATACATTGCCGTTGACTCCGCTGGATCCTTAATGGATACGGCGAGATGTTATTTATGCGTGGAAACGTGTCCTGTATCGGATATCACCTGCCGCGCCGGTGCACTTCGGAAAAACGCGCCGTGATAGCGCAGGAGTTGCACAGGACTTGGCACACCTGGGAACGTAACGATATAAAACTTGTCATAGAAAAATATTATCGTCTCGCCGAATTCACGACGAAATGTTACGACGTTGATAATGTAAATTCTTTGCAGTGTTGCAAAATTACTGTTTGCCATTGCTGTTAAATTAATTTGTAGCGTTCTTTAATTTAATTACGTACGTTCTTTAATTTGAAACTGTGCAGTTCCAAAATCGACAATAACACAGTTGATCATTATTTAATTATATTGTTAGAACAAGCGATTATTTACTTTTTTAAAGTAATGATTAGGTATCTTTAACAAAAGTTTTCTCGATAATAATTTCAAAACATAATATAGTTTTATAGCATATCTTAAATGTTAGAGGAATTTATTATTCAATAGAATAATCAATGTTCAAAAAACAGAATTTATACTCTGTCGAAGAATATTATAAAATTTTATTGAAGGAAGTGCGAATAATATGCTAATCGAATTTTTTGTTTAATTTAATATTTTTGATTAAAATATTAAATTACTAAGATTAAAAATATATTTTGAATAAAATTGATCCTTATGATAAATTTGCGGATATGTGACCTTATTTTATTTATAAGCCTAAATATTCATAAGACTAAATTATTATTTATTATAGGATTAAATAATTAGTTATAATCCCACAATTATATATTATCGATATATCATAGATATTTATTAGAGTTATAATATTTCTTAAAAGCTATAAACAAAATTATGATACTTTTATTCCTCGATAGAGAACAGAGCTTACTTTAATGCGAATTATTATGACAGGCCGTTACAATGTCGCACATTATCCGCACGTTTACACCGCGAATTCCAGACTGATAATTTCAGCTCTCCTACCAAACAGCGATGAGCTTGCGCCTGTTCACTCGTGTGTAAAGCCGCATTCCTCAACATCGTAAATATCGCATACCGACCGACATTCGCATATTTTACCAATAAGTTGTACTTCCACTTTATTTCCAATAATATTTCTCACTTATACTCTATTGTGATTTTCCACAAAAAGGGATGTATTGTATGAAAGAAGCGATTAAATGCAGAACAAGTAGATTTTATTAGCAATTGGAACACTTACTTAAAATTTTTAGGGATTGGCAATAAAGAAATTTTTGATATTTATTAAAGTGCAGTAAGTTAAATAAGATTTTAAAAAATTCTAATCATGAACTTACTAGGACTAAGGCTAATTCAGTCAGCGCATTATTGATTATTACGCGGCAATTGACAAACATTCGTGCATTGAGTCCATAATATCCGGGTGTTAGACAATAATCACCACTGGTATTACACGCAATAATACACTTGTGTCAATCAGACAGTTCCAATATCAATTATCAGTCCAAGTATTCCGATTAACAATCTCTTAAAACAAACCGCAGAGAATGAGAAGATTTTAATTAAGTACACGAAACAACGATTTTGTTGCAGTAATCTAAAAAATTTAACCTGGATACAGGTCTGACAATAATTTGGATAAACTATCAAATTAACGATACTATGTTTATTTTATATTAAAAGTAAATTTTATATTAATTTTTGTACAAGAAAAGAAAACAAAGTTTTAAATGTATTCTGGGGCGCTGAGTTTGAACCTGTCAAAAAATCTTATTTGGTCGAATTTTTAAACTATAATATGTCGATCATACTATTGATTGATAATGGCATTGCAATGTGTCATTATTTGTTTACAAAAATATTACAGAGCTATTGTTTTAATTTATATTATATAAAATATTGAGAAGATTGTGTGTGTAAAACTAATTAATTTTTGCTATGTTTGTGGGCAATATATTGAAAGAAAAACTTAATTTAAATAAAAGTTTTTTGTACTATTTAAATAATTATTTTGTAAGTTCAAACTAATATTTACTACAAAAGTAATGTTAATTTATTTGCTAAAAATGAGTTAGTTGATTAATACTAATAACATATAGCTCAATTAAAATAATCTTTTTTATTAGCTTACATTAATTGCAAAAAAAGGCTTCATAATCATAGAATCACTGAAATTTGCCTATTCACATTTTTTATGTAAAAAGAAAATTATAAACGCTCATCACTTCTAATTTGTTTCTAATTTGAATAAAATTTTTCTATATGTACTTTTAATATACTAGAAATAAATGCATCTTTATATATCTCAAAAATTAAACTCAATGTTAATATTTCGATGACAGATTTGATCTCGGTATTGAAAATTACTTTCGAACAGCCTCCATATGCTCTTGCACAAAACCTCATGAACTATATAATTATGAAAGATGAAGCTTGATAAGCTGTTTGCAATACTGCAAAAGTTTTAACGTTCTAGCAACCAACCTGAGCGTAATTTTTTTAATGGTCCAATAAAATTATTTTCAAATATATATAGGAAAAAGAAGCACCAATATATGCCGCATTTATCGAAAATTTATTTACTACGTTTAGTAAGATAAATAAATTATACCAATAGATTTTATATTGTTTATTTACTGTGAAAAATTTTTTTAATATCTACTTTTTTATATTTGAAAAAACTTAGACCGGTATTCCTAGTTTGCTTTTGCTTAAGATCGTCTTAAGTACAATCTTTTGATATCATAAGCCAATTATTATACAGTCATCTTAAAACTGTCAACTTGAATAATCATGAAAGAGAAATAAGTTTTAAAACCGGACTGTGAATACCCTGGAAACCCTTGCATTTTTGCCGTACATTAAACGGGGTGAGATATGGTCTCATACTCACGTGGGAGAATCTAGCTGAGCAGAGAATACAAGAGCTAAGCACTTTTTTATATATATACTCTATCTTTTACTGTCTCTCATACGAAATAATTACTAAACCTTTTAAACTCTCTATAAAATATTCATTTTGCTTAGATTGTAATATTTTGCTGCGCTGCTTACAACATTGACAAATTGATTCAGCTGACGATGATTTCTTTAATGTTAACAATAAAAAAAATTAGAATCGCAACATAATACTAATGTAACATAAAAACTTATAAAAACAGAGTGCGAGCACTTTCCTTCTTTCTCTATTTTGTCTGACATTTGCGGCGTAAATATATTTAAAAAAAACCATCAATTTGACTAAATTTTTTAACTTGATTAAATTTTTTTAGTTCACTTATTTATTCATTTAACTTGAATACGTAAAATACTTCAATTCAAGTGTTTATATATTTGAGTGAAATACATAAATACTTGAAGAAATATATACATAAATAATTAAAGAAATCAAGTTGAAAAATTTAGTCAAATTAACAACTTTTTTCCTCAGGTACCAGAATTACTTTATATTTAGCTAAACTTTTAGACGCAAAAAGCCCATGTATTTTCGTGTAGAAAGCGCTGTTCTCCAATAATATTCATCGCATCTCGATGTCGCCGCCGAAATCTCGCATTTTCCCTCGGTACCGACTATCCCGTGATGCATAATTATATCAAATGGCATATTTGCGCCCGCCAGTTCGTAACTTGACCATTGTTCTCGAGGACGGTGCACGGTGACTTACGTGAACCGCATTTCCCCTTCCGATATACCATAAATATCGCGTATGTCGGCCGATATTTACGTCGGCGTGACTCGTATATTCTGAAGCACCTTTGGCCGTTTCCTCCCCTTTTCCTCCTTGACCCCTCTGCAGGGGAAGGATTCTCTCGTTGTGCGTGTCACTGGGCGAGCAAGCGGGGAAAAAATATCGCGCGCCGCGCAAGAAAAAACGATGTCCGGCGCGAGAGGCAAAAAGAACCGCGAGATAAATCGCGGCGGTTAATAGGACGCGAAGCGTGACGTTTGACGATGACACGTCTTCCGTTACGCGCGTAGTAAAAACGTTGTACGGGGCGAGTAAAAGAGTCGCGTGCATACGAGAGAAAGCGGATACCTCGCGGATAGAAGAGGCGGACGGAAGCGGATCTGCGAAAGTATTCACTTCCTTTGGAGGGACACTTCTGAAATTAAAGACAGGTATCTTAGAAGAGTTACCCTTTCCTCGTCCCGCGCGAGAGACAGTTTAATACCCCCCCCCCATAATTCTTCTAACTTTTTTTTCTAGATTGCGCGGGGAGCTGTGAGAGAGGGACGGTTAACTTTAGAATGATTTTGAAACGGTCTCTCGTTTATCGGGGCTTTCGGTCTCTCAAATTAAAATTCATCGTCGGGGAAACGTTCTCGGGAATGTCACTCCGGCGAGGCGCGTTTACTTTTCGCTCGCGGCGTCAATTAACAGACACCCTGTATATGCAATGCCTACACGCATCGGCGCGCGTAGTTATCGGGCCGATATCCGTTATTCATTCATTCTCTCTCTCTCTCTCTCTCTCTCTCTCTCTCTCTCTCTCCGTCTCTCGTACCAGCTGTCGTGGGCGGCGACGATTCATGATATCCGAGCAGTCATCGGAGCAACTTTGCGCCCGCGGTGAAGCCGGCACGAGCGCGGGCGCACGATATGAAATTGAATGAAACGCACTGTCCGTGAGTCGATCCTATCGGAAATTCTCCGCGAACATGAGCGACGACTCTCGCTTGCTGTTACCATGTTGCCCGATACGGTGGTATTGATTATATTCTAGAGATTTTTGACACGAGCGTAAAATTAATCTCGCATTAATCTCGCATATTCTTTCCAAGGAATTCGAGACGGATCAACAGACGGGACTTGGCTTTATTTCGTCAAATATTAAAAGACTCATCTCGTCATGTTGGAAAATTCATTTTTGGTGGAATGAAGAGGGAGGAGGAAAGGTGCGATAAAAGTTTGAACGCTTGGGAAAAGTCAATTCAATCTTTTCTTCGGTAACGATAATAATGTTCATACCAGCGCGTTGAAATTAATCTTATAATTTGTACCGATTGTGTATTATTGAGAGATGCTTTATTTAAATCAACAGTGTAATAACAGTACAGTAAAATAATAGTATCAATAATATTCTGTCATTTATGTGACATAAGCAACAATATAAAAATATAAATTCTGGAAAGTTTGATATAATCTTAAGTTTCAGTAAAATATTTTTTTCAATATTATAACAGTCATTTAAAAAGAGTAAAAAATAATTGTTTTAAATTTGATAATAGTAGCAAATGAATTATGTAAGCAAAAAATTACATTCTTAATGATATATGAAACAATGATAAGGATTTTTATTCAAACTTTGTAAAAAAATTTTCTGAAAATTTTTTTGGATTTTTTAGGAATTTTAAATTAAAATTTCAAGTGAGATTAAAGAACTTTTTAAATGTAGTTTTGAAATAAATTTATTTTATTATACCTTTTAATGTTTCTTAATCATACAATTAGAAAGGAAACCCATTTAAGTTTTGAACATTAAATTTGAGAAAGTATTTAAAAAAATAATGAGCTAAACTAATGGCATATAACGATCTATTTATTATACATGCATACGGATGTAGTTCAGCAGAGGTACAAGATTTGAAAGGTGATCAAACACACTATATTAATTTAGAATGATGTATTGTCTCCATTATCACTAATTATTTTATAAAATGAGAATGTACCTAAATGTGTATGCCATATTAATTGTTAATAAATTTTGTATTATCAAGAAAAAAATGATTAAAGAAACAATTTTGCTAGGAAAATATAAATAGAATTTAAACTTAAAAGTAAAGTTCTGAAAATTTTGCTGAATAAATAGACTAATAAAATTTCATGAAAATGATTTTCAAGATTAAAAAATTAATTCTTTGAAAATTCAAGATTTCCTTGGTTTTTCCTAGTAGTGAATATTTTGGATAAACTTATTTATATATAATTTAATCTTCTTTAAAAATTCATCAAAATTTTTTAATAAAATGATTGATTTAATAATAAAAAGTTTTAATAATAAATAAAATGTTAATTCTTGGTTTGAAGATATATATTGTTATTTCCTATCTAATATTTTTTTCTGTCAACTATGCATATTATTATTGATTAAAAATAAATAAATATTTTTTAAAATTACATTAAATTTCTTTATTTAAGCGAGTTATGTCTATTTAAGATCATCAATTTTTTAATATTTTTACTTGTATAAAGTACTTATGTAAAGTACTCTTATTTCAAACTAATAGCAAATTTGAACGCGTTAGTGTGCACTGATGCACATTAAAACTGTCATACACAAATCAACATAAGGGTATATTTAATATAATAGATTCATAGATTATCCTGAAATCCTAAATATATATTTTACTGTTTTATTTGGTAACATAAAATATATATTTTATATCATTTGAGAGATATTTGCATTTCACTTAGGTTAAATCAACGATTTTAATATGCTCTAGTGCAATCCAATCGAATTCGTTATAAGCTTTTCTAAATCCATATTTATATGAAATATTTTTAATACTTAATCGATAGGAAAACACGTTCGTAAAGTATTTGACCCTTTTATTTATTTATCTCGCGAATAAAACGATAATTGCTTGATATTAATTTTTTTCTCTGCAAGAGAGCGAATGTAAATCGTAAGTCACGTGAGGCATCGCGGTGGACGTTTCGTTCGTGATGTTTCGCGCTTCCGTGAAATTAAACTGAGGATTTCTCGCTCGTGTGTTGCAGCTGTCTGGACTGGTGGTAGGTGGCATCGGTATCTGGACGGTGGCGGCGAAGCACAGCTACGTATCCCTGATGTCCACGTCGACGTATCCTACTTTAGCCTACGCTCTGATCGTCGCAGGTGTACTGGCTGTCATCGGTAGCTGGCTCGGATGCGGTGGCGTAACTTCTGAAAATCGATGTGTCCTCCTCGTGGTGAGAACCTTAGTCATATATTAGAGCATTCGACGCTCGCAAAATAATTCCTGCGGCAAATATCAGCTTTATGGAGACATCCTGATAGATACACGAAAAATACTCACGTATTTATTACGTGTTATTAATTAAACTCGTTTAATGAACCGAAATTAACTCGTTTCCGTTTTTATTATGCTATTTGGCATCATACGCAAGATTGAATACGATTATTCATTAATCATCCTCACGTCCGAATTGCATTAATCGACTTGCAGAAACCGATGTGGAGTGTTGCAAGAGAGTTTGACGCGAAGTAATATGGTTGGATCGATTACAGTAATAATCCCATTCCGAATATATTCCGTCAATTCCTTTACGGTGAGATCTTAATTTATTACATGATAAATGGTAAATAAATTACGTGATTCGCTTTGCTTTGCTTTCCCACGAGTGAATGTTTCCCGCTAAAACGATGGGAAATAACGAATTTGTCGGTTTCCTTAGGTTTATTATCATTCGAAAAGAGATCGAGCAAAATCGCGCGAATACATTTCGTTCGTCTCTTATCGATTTAAGAGAGGACAATTTATCAGCGAGATGGCGTCGTCTAACTAATTAATTTCCCGACTCGCAAACGAGAGATTGAGATAGCCGTGAGAAAACGCCGCGAGAATGTCTCTCTGAAAAAGCGAGGGAGCGTGGATATCGGAGTCGAGTATCGGACGCAGACGAGGTATCGCTCTTAAAAGTACCTCTTATCTGGGATAGGATAGATGTGCTTTTATGCGCGCGCGATCGTCCGCAGTGTCGCGATACATCACGGACTGCTGTTTGCAATCGATATCACGTCGAACACTTTAGTCGAAAGTCATCTCGCTACCATCTCGGCGAAACGTCTCGTTTATAGTCCTACCGATTATCAGCTCTGATAAGACGAGTAAAATTTCACATTTACGCACAAAAGGCTTTATATATTTGAAAAATTCTTTTGGAATTATATGCAGGGTAAAATCCGAAATTGCCTACGATTGAAACAGGAGAGGAGAACATTCTCGTATAGAAATAAGTAAAAAAATAAGTTAAGAAATGAGATACAATAAGTTTCTCCCGCTTCTTTCTCGGAGTTGTATCACAATTTCGATCGCATATGGAGCGCGTAAGCCATACGGCTTCCGAAATAGAATGGATCAGATATCACAAACTAGTATACATAGAGCCTGTAGATTATAGAACAAGAAAGAGAGAGAGAGAGAGAGAGAGAGAGAGAGAGAGAGATCTACACAGAGCTATTTAAACCAAGTTGGTCACAGAAGGAAGCTGCAGGTAATGAAAATAATTTGTGCGGTAGTCGGCTGTGTAAAAGTTATTAAACAAGATTCATATTAACTAACTAATGGGCGGTTTCACACCAACATCAGTTGGCTCTAATTGTAGTTTAATTAACTCTCGTCTTTTAAGTCGTGTTTCTATTTATGATAGATAGGTAAACGGAGAATACATTCAATTAACCATTGTTAGCACCTACTTATTTTTCATGTACAGATGCTAATTAAATTTTATACATTTCTCTTTACTTTGTACTGTCGATTTATTGACATCTTTTCATCTCATTTAACGATCATTTAACATTGGCAAATAAGCGTAAACTTTTCAAGGCTTTAAAAGAATTTATTTATGCTGTTCATTGTTAACATCGTTCTTTGGAACTTAACAACTTTGTCAAAGTAGCTCGAGCACGCTACTCAAAGTCGAGCCTCTCTTCACCTACGCGTTCGAACATTCCTTTGACTTAGCTGAGCGGCTTCAACATTATTGCTCGGGGCGGTGCAGTCTTTGTTGAAATCCAGTTAGTTACGTGACCAACGGAAAAAGCAAACTGATGGGGGTGGGGATTATAAGTAAATTAAAAATTGTTCAAAGCGTACTGATCCCCGGTTTCGCAGCAAAATAATCTATCTCTATGATATCTTAGTTGCAATAATACCATCCTGGTAAAAAAATGCATTCCTATTACAACATAAATATTTTTATTTTACAATTTATCTTAACGATGATGAGAATTATCTCTATAAATTGATCAATACACAGAAGAAAAAAATATTCTTGTTTTAAGAATATCTTTATTTCTAAAATGTTAAATATTGAAATAAGATTATATAGTGTTAAACAAACACAATTTGTTCATACGAACAAATTTTTTGTAATTTTAGCTCGAAAAATGTATTTTTATTATTTAATAATAATTTTTATAATGATTGGAAAAAAATATCAAAAAATCATAAAAATAGCGATATGTGTTCAAACTGAGAATTAGAATTTTTTAATACAATTGTTATTAAAATAATCACATATCGTGCTCTTTAGATTACTGCTACTATTATTGAAATTAAAATAGAATATTTTGATAAAAATAAATTTGCATTGTGCAGATTAAAATCTGCACACTAACTTAGATGTAAAAGTCATATCACATATTATTTATCTTTGCGTTGTTTTGTGTATGGTAGCTTTAATTTGCACACTAGTGCGTCCAATTGAATTGCTATGAGACTATTAAATTCTTTAAAAGAGATAAAATTATATTACATAAGATTATCCAGGATATTTACTACCGAGAAAAACCAGGAAAACTTGGAATTTTCAGAGAATTAATTATCTGTTTTTAAAATTAATGGATTCTCATGGGATTTTTTTGGTTTATTTAAAGCAATTTTTGGAATTTTAAATTTAAATTCTATCTATGTTTTTTTGACAAAGAATTGTTTCTTTAATTATTTTTTCTTGATAATACAAAAGCGATTAGCAATTAATATGACATATACATCTACGTACATTCTCGTGAGTTTTTATGAAAAAATTAGCAATAATAATGAAATAGAAGATACATTGTTCTCTAAATCGATGTTGTGTGTGTTTAATCCTTTTGAATTCTATATTTTCAGTGAACTAGATCCATGTATTACGCGTAGATTGTTATATATTATACTTAATTTATTTTATTTCTTTTTATTTCTCATTTAATTTGATTTTATTTTTTTACTTTCTTTACTTTCTCAATATTTAAAACTTAAATGGCTCTTTTTTGTAATTATATAATTAAGGAATATTAAAAAATAATAAAATAAACTAATTTTGCCAAACTACATTAAAAAAATTTTCCATTCTTGTGAAATTCAACAATGCTAATTTTTGTGTTATGTCGTTGTAGTAGCAAATGAGCGATATATGTATAAGCAAAAAATTACATTTTTAATTATATATTATATGAAATGATAACGGGATGTTTATTTAAATTTTGTTTTTAATTTAAAAAACATTTTTTTTAGGTTAATGATACTTTTATTCTCCTGCAATCATATTCCATGAAAATCGCATTTAAAAATAGTCGTAATAATTTAAAGTTTTGAATTATAATGATTCATCCATTTATTTTTTGTAGGAAACTTTATTTTTTGAATTATTATTGCTAACAAACGATCTATGAAACAATTGTTAAATAGAATATATTAGTTTTAATTTGATACTTTTATTTAATACTGTTTTTTTCTGTGTAACGTTATACTATTTTTATTTTACGATGTGGGTGAGCGTATTTTCGCATTTCCGCAAATTTTACGCTTTCCGAGCATAGTCACTAAAAATACACGACTTTGGCCTTCGACGATGTCGTGCAGGATATGTTCCCTCCCTTTTCTCCCAAGTTATAAATGAAAAATCGATAACCTCGCGGTTGATTACAATGAACCGTGATGTCGATATGGGATAATTCACCGTCCTGGCGACGCGACTTGGGCACCGGGTTTTGCTCTTCCTATATAAGTCGCTACTAACAATGCCCGACCTCCTCCTTTGAACCTTCAGGTAAACGGAGTTCTCGACTTCGCCTTTGACCTTACCCATAGTCTACTACCTCCGACATTATCGCCATCGGCCGACAAAGTCTTCCCTCGACGTTTGCCCGAGCTGCCGGCCGAGGCTGCAAGCCTGTGCTGGCATATTTTTGAAGGCAGCTTAACCCGCCACGAGGGATGTTATTCACCAGGGATTCGGCGACCACACACATACACGGTGCACGCGCGAGGCGCACGTGTGGCCCATGATTTAACACGAGTTAATATGCACTTACGGAGTAAGACGGGAATATCGCGTCCCGAGAATTCCTTTATTGTGGCAGACGCGATATAACTCCGCTGTATATTTACGAGGATGATTATTTAATACGGCACACGCAACCTTCGTCGCGCCTGCAAGAAATACCAAGACTATCGCGAAGCGGTGGCTCCTTCGTATGCAATCTGTACCTCCGCGCACGGGTTTGACAAATTGTGCGCATGCATCGCGATATTATTTTACAGTCGCCCCCTTTTCACCTGTTTATTCATCTCTACGAGCAACAATAAACTTTCTCTTTAAAATCGCGACGCAGACTCTACTTTTTTTAGGCACTTATTAAGTAATTTAAAGTAAATGTACCAGTGATGGAACACTTGGATGTTTTTGATATCCGGATACTTTTATTCGTTGTGTATCTAAAAAAACTGCATATACCATGATTGATAGAACTTTATGGATAACAAACTTGTATCGACAAGAATCATGTTACATAAATATTTACTATATTATTTAAATAAAACAAAATGATAGTTTATAACTTTCTTCTGTCTTCTATTTTTGAAATAATGTAAGAATTGTTCATATTTTTGTATGTTAATGTTAATAATCTTAAATATAAAAATCCTAAATAATCAAAAAACTTTACAAAGGTAAAACGAAGGTACGCCAAGTACATACACGTACATTTAAAATGTAGTATGAAATTGCAAAACTGACAGGTACGGCATGCTGACTAATGGAAATATACTGCATAAAATCGAAATTGTTCCATTTCCAACGTGATCGTAATATAGCTAAAAGAAGTAATAAGCAAGACATTTATTATAACTTCTTTACGGACTTTTAATTACGCAGAGTTACAAAGTATCAGAAATCAGAGTATATCATGTGTCACAAGATCGTGGAACATTAATTCGTGAAAAATAATTGCATAATAATTACTGTGTATAATTTACCTTGTCAGTAACACTAAAATTATTCACAAGCTTGAGCCACTCTACTGCATTTGAAGAACTTCGATTTTTATAAGATTTAGAATCATAAAATCGTCTTTGAAATGAAGGATTTCTATCTATTTGGCGATTTAACACTTCTAATATAATATACCATTTAGAAAGCAGTTCCTCCGATATTTCTCGATGAGATATTTTTTCATCCGATTCATTCTCGTTAGCAACTACTTTTTTATTCAGATCATCTGCTCCAAAAGTCAGAACTCTATATCTAACTAAACAAACTGTGCAAACAATACGAAACTGTGCAAAACAATATAAAATACCTTTTTTATTTTGTTAACAATTAGAATCGTCATTAGACGAACCTGAGTTTGTTGAATCTATCTGATGATTCTTCCTGAACATCTATTTGATAATTCGTTCTGATTTATTTCTAGTTCTGGCAGACGCAACATTTAGCCTTAAATTATAAAAACTTTTTGTATATACATTTAATTTACAAGTCATTATTAATATTATGTGTAATTGTTTATTAATATATTTAATTAGTTGTTGATATATTTATTGTACATATATATATGTATATGTATATCATATGAGATTTTTTAAATATAATTACAAAATTATAAATAATGAAGCTACGTATGCTATAATAATAATGTTATAAAAGCTTTGTACATGACAAAACAGACAATTACCTTCATTCGTGATGATTGAATCAGTTTGTTCATGCATAATTCTGTAGGCGAGAGTATTATCTTTGATTATGAAGATGATTAGATATTTCAAACTTTTCAAAGAATCTGTTTTTCGACAGTCGACATATGACGAGAGCACATGTACACGTAGTTCTTCTTTGACTTATGATATCTTAGGATCACAGAAAAAAAAAACAAAAAGAGGAAGAAGTAAAACTAAAATGATATACAAAACTTATCATTGTCGCGTATACATAATTTTTATATTGTAATCTGTTTTAGTGAAAATATAAATAATTATAATGTTTAATTAATGGAAATACATAAAATTCTATATAATATAAATGTAATCTTATCAAATAACTTTTTAAGAGTAAGAGAGGAAGATATGTATAAAAAATGGATTATTAATAATCCTGATTTATTAATCTGGTATAAAATATTATTATTTTGATGAAATGTTTTAAGTATTTGAATATTACTGATCTTATACAGATGATAACATATTAAAATATTATACTTTCCGTATATGTGAGTTTGAAAAATAACCTTTGGAAAATAAGACAAGTGAACTTTTTTATGTAAAAAATCTCGAGATCTCTGATTGAGTACTTGTATTCATTTTAACCAGACTGATCGGAATTTAAAGCTCAATATTATATAAAAAAATTGCTAAGTTTTTGTAAAATGTAGGTAAGTATTGAATGTTACAGTTCACCCGTTTAATTGTACAGTCATGTTTGATATTTTTAATAATGGCAAAACAGAATAAGAATACAGAAATAGTATATAAAATATTATTAACGGTTATCGAAAACTTTTTATTTAATTAAAACTTTTTAAACTATTTTAAAACTATTTAATTTTACGAAGTTAAAATCAATAGTAATCTCATGGAATCCAAGTATGCTAAAATTTCAACAAGTATTATGTTCTCAACAATACAAGTTATTTTTTGCTGAGATTATATCTATCACACATTCTTAAAAAATAATAGGCTATTTCTAATAAATTATTCTTCAATGGAGAACTTTTTATTTCCGGAAGTTATAATAATTACCTACAATATGCCTACCTATAGGAGGTATATTTAGCGACCTTCCAATATCTCTGTTCGCGTTCCCCTTTTCAGAAGGGGTACTCTTCGCCTCGGTAATAAATCGACCTTAATCGGGAGTTAGCGCGACGACCGTAAGTGGTAGCTCGCGCTTTCGCTATATCTTCAACGACACCGACTGGATTATCTTTAATCCTGCCTAAATGATAGTTAAACACCAGTAACGAGCTTTGCCGATCGTTACTAACCGCAGTGTTCCGCCATGCGGTTTTCCCGGGAATTATGCCGCCACTTCTCCATGTCGGTTTATTTCTATACGCGTTTAAAAGGTATATATATACGTATACACATTTCATCAAAGATGCAAATGTAATTCAATGTCGAGCTCTTTACGACATGCACAAAAAAGCTTAGAAAGCCATTGGAGCTTATTATGATCGTGGTAGGTACGAACGTCTTCACACTTCTACTTTAGTCATTTTTTTGCGCGATAAGTTGCTGTTGACTGTGAATATTAACGTCGTTACTTCCGTGAGTGCTTAAACGCAGAAATTGAATTATATCTTTTATTCACTCTAATTGGTCAGTTAAAGTCCTTTTATAAGCGGCACTTACCATTAGGCCTACTGTGTATACATAGTATGTATACATAGTATGTTATACACTCAAATCACGATCTTAATCGCATAAGTGCTTGTCTCGAACTCGTCACAAAACGAATTTTCTTTCGTTACTTATGAACTTAATAAATCGCAGTCTTTCTTCATTTGCTAATGTAATGAATAATACTGTCTTATTCGCACACGGTGTTCCCAGGGAAGAAAATCTTGTTATAAAATTTACCGTGGAAATTAGTTGTAAGCCAACATTGTATTTTATAGAATTTTATATAATTTTCTCTGATTCATTAATATATCTACTATATAGATTCTATATTTTAACGTAGTAAAAAATATAAAATGTATTTATTTTTACGAATTTGTATATAGTAAATATTATATAGCATTTAAATTTTAAAATATGTTGAACGGTTTATAATTCTTTATTGTTTTACATGAAACAAATGTCAAGTAGCAATAAACAATATCTTATATAAATTTTATAATGCAGCCTGATATTTTTTTTTGTCGCTGTTGATTATTTTATCAATTTTATATTCTCTTGAAAAATACTCTTGAAAAATTCTCTTTGTGTACTAAACAATTTTATCTAAACAAATACACTACTATTCATAGGTTTGGAAACGCTTGCAATTTTCTTGCAAAAAAGATCTTCTAAAAAAAAGTTAAGTATTTCGGCGAAAATAGAGCCACAGAAAAGTTTTAAAAAATGCATTTTAAAGGGGAAAAATAAACTTTAAAAACGTCTTTTAGTTTCGTCTCTACAATATTTTGTTTCAAATTACATTGAAAATTGAAAATTGCTGCTTAAAATTTTTTTACTTTAAAGCGCTGTAAAACTTGATAAAACATTGTCGTATCAAAATTCACAGAAAATTCGGTTTCTTTAATTTTTTTAAATAGCTTAAAATGCTTTGTCAAAAAAATTGGTATGGTGATTCCTCGCGCAAGATGAACTTTTTGTGTAAAACTTTATTTCTTATGAAATGTTTTTTTACTTTGAAACTAAAGAGTTTACTTACTGAAAATAGGAAAAAGAGAAAAACTGTTTTATAATATGTGTTTAATTTTTATTAACTTTTTTCAGAATTTATTAAAAGATATTTTTAACGAATCTTTCGTGTGATTTGAGAACATCTCAAACATTTCCAAACTGAACTGAAATGAATAAATGATAATGTATATTTTATCTATTTACATTCAAAAAGGGAGTTCTTTATTTACTTTACTCAGTCTGACTAAACGCGTAATACGCTTTTAACGCAGGCGATTCATCTATTCAAATAAAGATGAGTGCTAAATCACCCGTAATAACCGTCGCTAATCACCAGATAATTCCACTTAACCCGTACCAGCTCCCGAATCATTAGTTCAGCCTTAATAGCGCGATTTTCTCCCCTCGGAGCACCACGGAGCTATGAACTACGCATTTTAATCGCCCCCCATTACGACATCATTACAACCATAATCCTCTTATTATTTTCACACATTATCGGGCGGGTGTTTCGTACTTTTACTAAAGTGATAAATCATCCGTGCTTCGGGAGAGGCTCGCAGCCTCCGTTACCGTCCGTAGCGCAGAAGAAACGTTAAATCACCCTGCAACAACCGTCACTAATCACCGGGTAATACTACTACTTGTGCGCTGCATTCTCGAATCACGACTCTATCCGTTGGCTCGATCTTAATTGCGTAAGACTTTCCCGTGAGCGCATCTCGCGCACAATCTGTTCAATGGTATACGATGAACGGATGCAAAACAAGCTTACTTACATGGGCATCTTGTAGGCGTCAGTTCCTTTTCCCCTTGCATCACTCGTGTCATCAAATAATAAGTCAGAGTCATTGGTCCCGGCGACGTTGCATGTCTCATGCAAAAATGAGACAGTTTTAAAGGTATAAGGTGACAAAAAAGTTTGATCATAATACTGCATTCCCGAAGCGTTTAAAAAATTGTTTTAAAGCTAAAGGTAACTCTTTATTAATTATTAATTAGATGTAAACAAAATTATTTTTTTTAAACATAAGTTGATTAATTATTTAATATATAGATATTGAATTTTGTGGTCAAATCTCTTCTGTAATCACTTGTAAATATTCAACGATTTGACGAATTAAGAATTACATGAAAGACTCAAAATTTTATCTGAAAAGGAGACATGATGTAATAATCTAATTGGTAGGTCCAATTGGAAAGTCCAGATTCTTTCTTGCTCGGATTGCGCATAATGAAACGCGACATTGAAGCTACAATCAAAATAAGAGGTGGTCGAGTTTTCGGTCGTCGACTTTTTTTCCGAAGCGAGCATTACCGATCTACGTTTTCGATTTAACAGCTGCGGGAATGACGTATCGCGGCAGTGGGATCTCCGGAACCAGAGCTTGACGCCTTGGACTGGCTTCGAACCAGTTTAACATCTCCCGGACGTTTCGATCCAAGTGCTTCAGGCGAGACTGCATTACTTTCTAAATATCCGACGCGCCACGATCGCGCGGTGCTCGTGGTCAATTTATGCGAAAACAATAAGTTGCAAGAGGAGAAAAAACAGACGCGTCGGCTGGACGAGTATCGCAGATTGCAAAGTATTATTTTAGCTTCTTTATTATCGAGGCGCAATGAGTATGGTGTATGAAAAATCACACAGAGATTACATGATCACTTGAAGCTTGAATTAATCTATTAAAGAACATTTCTTGAATTTTATATTATAGTAGACTAAAAAATCTGAAATGCTATTGCGGAGAAAAGAATTAATGTATCAAATTACTATGACAAACATTTGTTATGTAAAACTATTTACTGTGACTTTAGATATATTTACAAAATGATGGCATCTAATAATAATAATAATAATAATAATAATAATAATAACAACGGGGGTGGTCCTCCTGCGAGGCCCACTTTGGCACCTCAGACCGAGTCCATTGTGCCCCGTTGTCAGCTGCCCTAGTGGAGCCGCACTTCTTTTCAGAAGCGGAGCAGCTCCTCCACGGGCAGCTGATTTTGAGGCAATAGATCCATGAAATATGTATGACATTTAAATTATTATTTATTATTGCATTATAGCAAACATTTCTACATTATATTTGAAATAATATTTTGTCACAGATCTATTACCCCAAATTTAAAAGTTTATTCATCACTCACCGGCCGATGCGCAGCGGCAGAGATATTCAGCAACGTCGCTACGATGATTCTGTAACAAACAAATGCAAAATCCAAATTAAAGCACGACAGAAAGAACATTTAATATTGAAAAAAAATTACGGTTTGCAACTCTGTACTTGTGTTTATTAAGTAATTCAAAATTAAATTCAAATTAAAACAGACTATTAATATTAGATGAGAGATAATTGTTATGGATTAAACTTTTTATTTTTTCAATTATTTATGTAATCATCGTATAATCAATATTTTTCGAAAGAAAAGAAGGTTATAAAATTAAAATGGTGTAAAACTTTACGTGATATTATCTTCTTTATAATTTATCAAGGAAAAATCGAATAAAAAAAAAACTAATAATTCTATGCAAATAATACTCACCCCAAGGTTGCTCTGCCGGGGCCCGATGCCCTTCTTGGACCTCCTCCTTCTCTCAGAACAGGCTGTCCTTTCTTGTCACGAGATACTCGCGAAAAACACTTGCGATTATTAAAATCACAATCGCGCGAGGACTAATTAATTGTCAAAAAGTCCCACGCTTATAACTCCCACGATATGATTTCCAGTTTGGAGAATGCTCCGTGGAATCAGCACCTTGAGTCGTCGAGTGCGGAAAAACACAACGGAACTAACACGAAACGTCAAGCATCGTGCAGAAGAATACAAAATTACAATCATATTAAGATCGTAATTAAGAATTCTCACTATTTAGTGCCGTTAATCGTTTGCCGATGTTAGAAATGTGTATCTCAACTGGCTCGGAACCGACAGCGCCATGCGGTTTTACCAGCGTTTAGGCGCGTCGATCCAGCATAATTCACCTCGTGCGCGAAGCGCACTTGGCGCGAGAACGTCGCAAGAAGCAACGCCACGATGAGCATCCCATACTGTCGAGATCTCGAAAGTACCACCCCCGGTCTCTCGAATTAAGAAATCATTCTAATGGGAGTTATGCGAAAAGTCCTTTTAGTCCATTTACTTGAACGGCACTCCCGAAGCAAACGCACGACGCGACGAACCGGCTACGGTTCGTTTTCAATTCAATCGGTCGGCACTCCCGAACCGCGTTAACGCGGCGCGACGAATCACAATTTTACGATCGACGACGTAATAAGTGCAATGGGTACAGTTAGCTTCCCCCACAGGCATTCAAGCCCTCGGGGTACTGAGCCCTCCCACCACGACAAGGTCGTACCCGTGGGAGGGAAGATTTCGTCTGAACCTCTATGCAAATTTTAATTCGCTTAAAAAAGAAAAAAAAAACGTATGCCGAGCATACATCAGGCTATCACTGTGAAGCAAAGAGATACGGATACTTGAGCAAGTTTTTTACCAAAATATTTGACGTGTAATAGGCATAGGTATTATAGTCATGGCCATAGATAATGTAGAAATAAGTAAACGCCAAGTAATCCATTTTACATTTTATATATTGTCTGATAAATGAACTTTATTGTTTTCTTTATTTCAGAGCTTTGTTGCAACCTTATATTTTAGATATCACAATAAGCGGAATTAGTTCATACCATTAAATATTTGTAACAACGATCCGTTATATATCGAAGCAGATATTTCGAGATTTTTGAAGAAATTACATGCACAAAATATTATTAATGATTAGAAGATTGAGCTGCGTGCGAATGAGCTGTTAAATTACAAATTATTCAATAATTCGCTAAATTCTCGCCATATATTCTTTTTGTATTTTAAGTTATTAATAAATATGATATAAATATATACGGTGCCGTTTTTCTGTACAAGTATTTACGTTACCGTTACCGGCTTTTCGTGCGTTGCGCCACGCTCTCAATTCGAAAAACGGCAAATTACATTTACTTTGGTAAATTAAAAGTGCGTGATATTTGTAAATAAAAAAAAAACATTATTTGTCTATATGAATGTTAAGAAGTAACAATTTTATAGTTATCATTTAGCACACACACACATACACACACACACACACATTTCAATTTGTACTTTATTCTTTCTTTTCTAATATATACTCTATTGAAATAAAACACTGTGGTTTATTATACATTCGTTTTTCATATAGAAGTTTATCAATCTCAAACGGATTGATTAGTTTTTGCAAAAAATTACTCGTAGTATTTGTTGCGCAAACATATTTATATAAGAAATAAGTAATAAGATTTAATGACAAACACGATTTATATATTGGAAGGTAAAATAAAGATATGCATTAAGTATTTCAATTTCATGCCAACTTTTTCTATAACAAAAAATTGTATAGGAGTGAATACTTGTACAGGCTTGTTGTATAATTTTTTAAATTATTATTTCAATTAAAAAACGTAATTTTTCTTATACGTTTATTTTTTATACTTATTCCTTTTTCAATTGTAGTACTTTTTCTTATTGTTATTTGAAGTAGACAAAATAAAAAATATCTTATTTACATATAAAATATTTTGTTTCTCACATTTATTATGTTTTGAATAATTGACAATATCTCGTAACTGATCGCGAAATCTGAAGAACTTGGGACGAAGTCTTCTCGAAAGCACATGGCGAAGCTCGTTAGAGTTACGGTGGAACGTAAACGGAGATCCTCGAAGCACGATGGCGAGCACCTTGTTAAAACGTGTCCACGTCGAAGAATAACGACCTTCTTGATCGCAAATCTTGAGATTCGACGTATACGAAAATTCTTTTTTGTTTCGTGTATGTTATTATGCACTATGTGCTGCACATACTTGCAAGTATATTTATGGGCGAGAACTTACGGAGATCTTAGATGACGAACAAACATTTACATTTTTATTTATATAGATCACGATAATTTTCTTTAAATATAATTTCAAAATATTTTGATAACATGTATTTTCTGCCACTTTGCTTTAAGATAAAATATTTTTTCATAAATTGAAACGCACACAGTCTCTCTCTCTCTCTCTCTCTCTCTCTCTCTCTCTCTCTCTCTCTCTCTCTTTCTCGTTTTCTTTTTAGATTTCTTTCTTGAAGTAAACGCGATTACGGTTGCTTCTCATTGATAGAAGCAATCATCGAGTTCTCTCAGTCGCGTCTTACAAAGCGACGCATCCAATGTAAAGAACATTTATTGGAAGTTTAACGGCAAGATGCACTTTCAGGTCGATAAATTTGCGTGATGCGCGCCGTCACTTCGTCGGCCAACTCAAACGGTATTTCTATAAAATTTCCCATTTCGTCTTTCCCTCTGCTGAAACCCACGCTCGCCGGTTATACGAGACACTCGGAGACGAATGCCCTCGGGTTATCCAGAGCGAATTGCTCGTAAGGAGGATCTGGAATTCTACGTCCGCGCCCTTTTTTGCAGGTGCGGCAATCTTCGGCGGCGGTAAAGATTCATTGAGGTTTGGTCGGGCACTACGAGCTCGTCAAGTTTAATGTCTTTATAATTGCGCGGTTCCCTTGTCGCCCGCGGACAAAACGAGCCACGGTGAACTGGCGTTTTCTTACGCTGCGCTGTCCGTCGTCTCTCTGTTCGGTGCAGGCGTGCAATCGAAAGAAAAAACGCCACTCGCGAGCTTGTTTCTTATTGTTAATTATCTCGATGTGCCGTTTTTTAAGGAAGCTTTTACAACAGCTTAATCAAATTCCAGCGATTGTATTTTTTTATGGTTAAAATGTTACCTATCTTATTTCCAACTCGTTGCGTTGCGAAGCATATATTAAAATAATAAGCTTACAATACTTTTTTTATTGCCATTGGACATAAACAATATTCGGAAATAATTTTATCTTGCGTTGCACATTATTCTTTAGCCATATGAGCATATTAAACGTACGACCAGCAAAGAAGTTAGCAATATAAATAGTTAAAAATATGTAAAATTTTAAACAATTTAACAGTTTGTTTCTCCTTTTTTATACACAAAAAGAATGATTTTGCTGAAGACAATTTTAAAAAATTTATTTACACACACAAATAGATACAGTTCTGAAAATGATTTTATTAGATCATTAAATGAATTATGTAAGACATTCAAGCTAGAATGCCAACATTTTTTTGCGACCTCTTGCAGCGCCTATATAATTATTTTTAGATTTATATTTAGCTTAAATTCTTAGATACTTCAGCAAAAGCATTCTTTCCACGTAAAATTGTTTTATACGGAAATAATAAATGGACGCTATAATTGCAGTGCGCTTTGATTTTATAATATTTGCTGTTTTAAACATTTAAAAATTCAAATATTTAAAACTTTAAATAAGCGTAAAGCACTCCATTGTTATCTGTTGATATAACAATTTCTTCGGAATTTTTCTACTTCTCAGCATAAATTTTACGAAGGATTAAAAAACAGAATTATTCTACATTGAGAATTTAACTTTTAATAATAGAGGGAAAGACAATATGTTATGTAATCAGTGGCATAAAAATAGATACGCTGTATTACATTTCTACGCGTTCCATTTCTGAAATAATGGCTATATAAGTTCACAGCATAATTTAATTTAAAGCATAAAGTCGAGCTTTACGACAGGTTAAAAGTACTTTGCATACTATTAGCCGTTATTGTTTCATTTTTATGCTGCCGTTCTCTCTTTGGACGTCTTGGATCACGAATGGTAAAACGACCATTTTCTTGCCTTTCGCGAAGGATCGCATCCCTTTAACCTTCACTCAGTAAACTCGCTTTATTATTTTATGTATGTCTTTCCGGTTGCTTCAAACTCTTCGATATTCCGATACACAGTCGTATTGGATGCTTGAAATTCCTCATATTGTAAGTTAACTTTTTTTTCATATTCATGTTGCAATATATAAGAAGCTTTTTACACAATATAAACATTTAATTAAATTTGAAGAATAAATTTATAATAAATACATAGATATTTTTTCTTTTAGTTTTAAATCGTATATACAGTATCTTTTCACATTGTGTATAAATTGTTTATATTAGTATCTTTTTTAGATCGTATTTTTTTTTTAATAATCTTTTAAAATACCATTGAGAGAGAGAGAGAGAGAGAGAGAGGGGGGGGGGGGAGAGTTTCTTATGAAAAAAAATTTTAGAATTTAATCTCGTAAACGAAGTACAAAAATTTTGATAAATTAGGTTCATAAGAAAGAAGTTTAAAGAATATTTTAGAATTAAATAAATAGAGTTTTATTGTATTATTTATTATTTTAGGTAGTAATGTCAAAAGCTTCTTCGTTAATAGATACGTATTAATGAAAAATTACGCGACTTTTCTCCATTTTTGAAGCTTAGCATGTAATATACACAGGAGAAAAGAACATTCTTATTTTGAGAATTTGTATTTCCCAAATTTTTATCAAGAAAAATATATTCTCATTATTCAATAATTTTCAAGAGAAAAAAATATCGGTTAAAGATAACAATTTGTTAATACTATTATTATCAAAATAATCAGATATCGTGCTTTTTAGATTACTATTATAATATGAAAATAAAAGTATAATATTTTCCTGAAAGTTAAGGTTATCAAGTTTTTTAAAGAAGATTAAATCACAAATTGAAATAGAAAAAAATTGCTAATACCAACATAGACTTTCTAAAACGACACTTTCTTTTTTTCGAAACTGAACATTGCACTATATTAATACTAATAAAACATAATTTGGATAGATAATTGAAACAATAAAAACCTATAGTTTATATATTTATAGTTTTTTTTATAAAATCTATAAGAAACAAATTCTTGAAAATCGAGGATAAAATCTACACGATTTTTTTCTGCAAATTGTAAAATTTAAATAATATAAGATTGAATACATTATTGATAATGTTAGATTACTTTACATGTTTATATATAGCTTTCTAAAACTGTTTTGTTAATTCTTTCTTTTATATTTTCTTCGTAGATGTGCCTTTACTTCATAATTAACTCCCCCTCTGTTTAAATTTTGCAACTACTGTCTACTATGTCAATTTTGAGACTCAATTTCTTAACGCTTATTTTTAGTTATGTTACAAAAACATTAATTATTACGGAATATGAAACAGTATTATAAAAACTACTATCTGATTTTAATACGAGACAAAATTGTCCGAAAAAGCTTAGGGACATGAGTTTTTTTGTATCGCGTCGGGAAATGAGACATGAAAAAGAGAATCCTTTTACAGTTTGCCGCGACGCTCGCGACGATGGTTGGGAATTCATGTGGAAAATCGTGCTCTACAATCATACGGGGAGGTGTAAAATTTTCTGTTCCGCATTTTCGTTGTGTTCCCAGCGCGCATTCGCGAAAACGAACAATATCCTGCTTGATTGTAGCCGCTGTCCTGCCGAGAAGCATAATTTCCGCCTTGCGGAAAATTCGCGAGTCCGCTTCCCTTCTCGTGAAATTCCCACCCGCCATAATGGCAGAATAACGATTTTACTCTACCCTTAATAAAGTTATATCGGTGATCTTCACCGAGAAGTTTCTGTTGGCGCGCGCGTCTTAAACTCCCTTCTTGCTGCCCAGCTCATTCAGTATCGTCCTATTGTTTTGCGCGTTACGTTTTATTCCGCTTATTTGGATATTCTCGCGAAGTCAGTAATTTCTTTTTTCTAATTACATTTCCGACTTTGAGTTGTTAAATTACGTAATTATTGAAATAACGAAGCGCCATCCGTTGTTCAACTACGATAGCGGTAACAATTGAAAGAAATATAAGAAATCTGTTCTTTGAACAGTTATGTTTTTTATTCTTAAAGTTACTTTCTTCAGTTTGGTTCGAAAGCGGATATAAAACGTGATATATTTGAATCCGTCATTTAAAAAACAACATAAATCAATTTTTATAGATATTGAGATATTAGGGGATTCAGAATTAGAGGAGATACAACATTTTGTTTAATAATTACATTAGTTAAACATTTCTTTCTTGGATATCAAATATACAAAACTATCATTTATATCAAAAACATCATAAGCTAGTGACTGCATTTTCTTTAAATTATAAAAATACACTCAGTAGTAAACACTTTAGCATACTGGATATTAATTATTTTAAATAATTTATTTTTATTACAGTTTATCAAAACCAAAGTTTTTTTTTAATTCGCTAAAAGTAAGATCTTTTACTCTTATATATATGTATATTATCTTTCAAATGACCGATTCAGTTATCTTTATTCTTAAAGTTACTTTCTTCTTTGTGATTAGAAAGTTTTAAATACAAAATGTATAAATTAATGTTTACATTAATGTAAATTGTTACGCAAATGATAAAGAAACCGCAGAAAAAACACGTAAAAGAAGGAATAGAAAAAAAGGGAAATTATTTAAACGACGTTAAACACACAACATTAAAATTCCGCCCATGTCTATTATAGTAGAAAGTAATATCTTTCATGGCATTGTATGTGCTAATGAATACAAGTGTAACATTGAAATACTAATGAGTGAAATGGATGTCTCTACACACAAAAAAATATAATGTAGCCAATAACATATGTGATTGCGGGCTGCCAACTACATAAAATACTCAATACAATAATATTTGCTATTAACGCAATACAATATTATTGTATTGAGTATATCTGTAATTGGCAGCCCGCAATAACATATCTTATTGAATATATTACTTTCTTTCAGTGTAACGGCACGCGTCAGCTTCATTACATTGCTTTTTATCGCACAACGAGATTATTGTTTGGTAAATTCTAATACCACTGTAGTGCCGAATGAACCGTTAGTTTCTCTCTAAACCGAGACTCGTAGTAATAGTTGCTTTCGCAAACTTCTCTCCTTGATAATCATAAAATAACAACCTACGTTATGTTGTTGCCAAGGAAACTGCCGACAATCAACTCAAGATGTCTTTATCGCATATCCAATCGATGACTTTGCTTTCCCCTCAATTATCATGCGCACGATTTTTACTTGTCGATTTTATACAATACATATACCATTACGATCTATCTTTACGCAAAACATCAATTTACTATCTACTGCGCTATTACCGTTTTCTTTTATTAACAGCATACTATTTTATTATACTCTTTTCTGTGCGTGCTATATCGCCTATACACACGAAATAATATCATCGTTCTTTTTCGTGATCCGGAAATGCTTGTTTTCTAATAATGGTGAAGTAACGAGCTTAATCCACCGTAACAGCGATAAACTATCGGCGATCCCCGAGGCAAAAAGACCACATCCTTTCTTGCCTCAGCTTTCCCGTTGGTCCTCTGCTCCCTTTCACCATCTATACACGGATGGCACGAGCGAACCGTCTCATTAGCCAAGACCTTATATGGAGCTCAATTAAGATTTTTGCCGGTGCTGGGTAAGTAAATCCACATAATGAGCACAAGTTGGTCACTTGACGCAGAAGAGAGGAAAGTCTTTATGAGTATGTACGTAGAAAGTTAGGTATATAATGCACGGCCTGCCCAGACTATTTTTTGCGATCAACCAATTTTGTATCAGTTTGATTTTGCAGCATTTCACAGGATTCTGATCTAGAACTCATGAGTGAAAGTATTTAAATATGATTTTCTATGAATGCAGAACTTCTTTTGTGTATTTGATTTTTATGAAATTATATACTTTATCTTTAGAATATTTTATTTTAATTTCTAATGTAATAATAACGATGATAATGGGGGGAGGTGATTATTTATTCCTAATGATATCACCAGCAATGATTTTACTGTTTGATAAAATTGGAAAGCTATAATTTCCTCTCAGCAAATTTAATAAACGATTAGTATTAATGACTACATTGTTAAGAGATCAAATTTAAACAAATTACGTGTTAGATTACATTTTATTAGGTTTAACTCGTATATGTTAAAATTTATGTCGAATTTAACACAAAACATATGATGAAAAATACTGACTGAAAAAAAATTTATTATTATATATGTTACATATGTTTTATATCAATCATTTTTATTATGCTTTTTTTATTTCTACATAATATCGATATATTAATTGAAATTCTTTACCATGATAAAAATATACATATATTGAACCATATTATTAAATATAATATTTTAATATTAAAAATATTCAAAAGTAATAATAAAATAATGAATTTTTTCATTTGTATAAATATTGAATATTCTTATGGTTGGCGCATTTTCATTATATGATTATTTTTGTAGGGAAAAAAAATTTTTAAGGCGATTTTTTGTGTATAATTTTACTTATGTATATTTTTTGTATTAGGTGAAAAATTGTGAGCAGTATATAAAATGAAAATATTACTTAGATTTATATAACATAATCATCTTTGTTAAAATTTTCGTTAAAGAAACACACATTTGGCACCTTTTTCTGTAAAAAAAAAAAAAAAAAAAAAAAAAGTTCCCATTAGAGCAATAGTTGTAATTGGCATCTCGTCAAATATAGTACTTATCCATACATTCATAGTCTGTCTTCTCCATGCGACTCGCAATCCGGCACTTCCTCTTGTTTCCATCCAGGCCTGTGTTAAGTCCACGAACCATGACCGGCTTAAACTTCATTCTCAATGTCTCGTGACAGTAATCTAAAGACGAAGTTTATCTTGCTGCACTATGCATAACGACGGACACAATGAGATGCGCTATTCATGCCCAGAAGATTAAAAACATTAACTAAATTTATTGCAGGTTTTAGCATTCGCTGCGATTCTAAAATACGGACGTTATATGGAGGAAAAGAAAAACTAATTTTTTTCCCGGCTAATTTAAAAAAGGTTTACACTTACGAAGCAACAGAATAATTACAAAGTTACAAAATAATTTTTTCTCCATTTTTTCCGCACTCTACATTACGGACTCTGTTTCTCTCCTCTCCTCTCTCTCTCTCTCTCTCTCTTTCTCTCTCTCTCTCTCTCTCTCTCTCTCTCTCTCTCTCTCTCTCTCTCTCTCTCTCTCTCTCTCTCTCTCTCTCTTTTAGAAAGCGTATTACATTACAGTTATACGTTCGTATAAAAGTTTTCATAATATAAATTGTCAAATATAACGTTACTTACGGGCGTGTTTAACGAAATCCCACACAGATTTTGGACCATGTGCTCCGGGCCGTATTACACCTTTACACGTCGGCCACTTCTTTTTTTCTCGTGGATTATTGTGTCCAGGTTTGCGCTTCGAGTTTCGATTTGCGTTTCAACAAGCTTTACTCGATAACCGAGGTTGCACGTTTTCCGACGTACGTTAGCCTTCCCCGACCGACAAAAGCGTCGGTCTCTAACAATTATTCGAAAACGTAGCACATTCGACCGGCTTTTCCGGTTCCCGGACGATATGATCGTCGCGCGTGTGTATGTGTGTTTGCTTTATTTTAGATATATAGAATAAGCTATATAGAGTGGAAAAGCAATTGGTGCATTTGATCTATCGTCTCTCCTCCCTTCACTGTCAGCTACCTCACCAATCGCAAACTGTCGATTGCCATTCCTGCCCTCTCCGCACCGTTTCCACCATAACGTGTACATATCCCTGGGCGATTTATTGACTTAGGTACTAATATGTACGTACACTTAGGTAGTACATGTAGGCATCTCGGCATCGCCGAGACCCAAGAGGCGGCGGACGTCTCGCAGCCTCTTGACGTTACCTTCCCGACGACGCGCTGGAGTTCCGAGTAACGACTGCTGATGCGCGCCGAAGGAAGCGGAAGCGTCGCGATCCCGTGTTCATCTCTCTGCTCGCTCATTTCCCCTTTGCTCCGTTGACTCCGACTTAACGACTGAAACCGGATACTGACTTATACCGACTACGAACGAAGATGAAACTATTTACTACGAACGCGGAACGCATTCACCCGCATCGTCCGTTCGCCGAGCAATTTGATATTGCGAATTATCGTACGTTATTGCGTCGACGAACTCCGCGCTTTAGCTCGGCGTCTCTCGACCGCATGGGTTTACGCGGAAACCCGATCGATCATCGCCGTCTTATACCCGAGTCGCAATTGCCGCTTCAATTTCTCGCGTGTACGTTTGACTTGAACGCCACGATCTAATTATGGAGACTGAAAAAGCACGTTATTAATCAGCTTTAAGATCAATGTGAGCGCAATTTTCCGCAAACTCGGCGTATATCTTCACACCAGTTCATTCGGGGTTATAATTAAAGTGCTTATCTTCAAATTGTTTTATTCAAAGTTCTCCTCAGAGAAAACTTCGTAACGTGTAAATTCCATTATTTGTCTTTTCTGCAGGTTAAAGTTACTTTAGAAACGATTTAATTATGTAAATTGAAATCTTACGCGGTAATAATGTTAAAAGACTCGTCAATATGGATACATCTTCTTAAAATGTTTAAATCATGGAACTTTAGCAAGCTCCCATCAATCTTCCCTTTTCTGCGACACTATACGCTGAGAGAAAAATGTTTGATACTTGTGACTACAATTGCAAGATGAAATAATTGAAGGGTTTCCTCTAAAAATTAAACAAGCATTTTTTTATCTGCATAATTGTAACGCTAAAAATCATTGTTTATCAGGAACGCCATGTTACGAACAATTTTGCGTTCCGCAAAAAAAAACAAGAAATATAAATATAAAAATAGATTAACAAATATTAAATTTTTGCAAAAACCAAGCAGGAAGTTTTTTTTAATAATCTTCAAAATATTAATTAAAGTCTTTGTTTTTATTCTATTATATGTCCAAAGAAAAATGACCTATACACAGAGAAATATAAAAGAAAGCTTTTGTTTTAAGAGCAATTTATAAAATTTTTATAATAAATAAAAAATGAAAGATATTACTTTGTATTTTAAATAATACAAAGTAATATCTTTCTTCTTCTTCTTTCTTTACTTTAACTTTATTATTATTATTAATGTTACGATCTTGGTGGAAAGCAACAAAATTATTTTCAGATCTACATCTAGTTAAATTTTTAGATAGCAGAACCGTGTAATAATAATACCTTATACTCTATTAATTATAACAAACTATAAAACTATTTAAAATTTTACTATAAATCTTGATAATTTTCAATATTAATATAATGAAAAATTGTCAAGATACGAATAATAAAAGTAAAATAAACATTCTTACATAATAAATATAATTACAATTACAGTGAATATAATTGTTTTAATATTTTATACCATTTGCTTACTGCGTTTACGTAATAATAATAATTAATAGCTATAATTTACATGATTAAAACAATTATAAATATAGTTTAAAAAAGTGACTAAAAGTGACTACGAATTGTAGTTAATTGCATTTGTTCTTAATGCATTTACTATTTTTGTCATTACATGCGATCTAGGAATATTGAATGCTTACACGAAAGCGTTGTTTCACTCGCATACAGCTTAATTCCCAACCTATAGCCTGAGAATCGATCACAAATTAGCTGCCAATGCAGCTCCTCTACTCTCCATGCAGTTGCTCTTCTCTCGGAATATCAACCAATATTTTATCGATCTAATGCACGCCTCGTTCTCTCTCACGATTCGACCAAGCAAGTTTCCGCGAAGCTAAGCGCGCGATGCCGTGATGCATAAGCCACTTTGTGTTACAGAATTAATAATAGCTGTCAAATTATTAAATGAGAAAAAGTTTCCTCTCTTGTATTTTTCAATATACACGCTTTTCTCTCCTCTCCTCTTCTCTCTACCAGCTTCCGCAAAATCTTTTGCGAAAGTACAAACGAGCGATAGTTAGTCACCACGGCTTGAATATTCATAAAAAGAGGGGGAAGGGTCCCAAGGTGCGCGCCCCGTCATCCCCCAGCCGAGGGTTTATATTCATGAAAAGTCTAAAAAGCTTTGGTGGACATTACGCAATTTTAATCGCGCCGACTGTTACGAGAGATAAGGACAGAAAGAAAAGAGAGGGAGAGGACGACGACTCTCCGAAAGAGCGAAGTGAATCTCCGTACATCCCGACGGATTTGTTCCGCAAATCCGTATTACAAATTACGCGAAAGCGCGGTATTAAACATCGTTCATTTTGATATCTACGCTGTCTTGCTCTCTCTATCTCTGTATTAGCGTTTTATGAAATTTTATACAACATACATGAAAAAAAAAACGTACGTTTTTCGATAAACTGGAAACTGCGTAAACCAGAAATATTCGTATTTCGAATCGACGATTTGGCGCGAAAAAGCTATGGGAGAGAGAACAACAACGAAAAATAAATACAACGTGCGTTATACAACGTATGAAGCCTCTCTGTGAAAATATAACGGTAGATTTGACAGATTCAAACTCGGACTTTATCGTGTTTGTAAGATGTGCACCGCGCTGGAAATTGTTTCACCCACCACTCGTACACCACCGTGTCATTTCTAGGAATTATTTTCGGACATAAAAGCGACCGCACGTTTACTTGGAGATAAGCTGGTTCTTTCTTACTCCTCTTTAAAAATCGTTCCATTTTTTATCTTTTTTTTGCCTATAGAATCCATTCGACAGCTTTTATCGGAATTTTCATTCGGTTATAGACGGAGAGGCGTTCATCGCTCTTTCATCGTGCGCCATTCCTTTCATTAGCCAAGATAGAGGCGTTAAACGCCGTGCATTGTAACCGCGTAATTACGGGAAGATTGTCCCGAAGAATGTTATTTTAACCGATCCTAATCCTTCTTTCTCTTTCTCTTTCTTCTGCCGAAACAGTACGTCTTCGTGGTGATGGCGGTGCTCGTTTTGGAGGCCGGGGTCGGTGCACTGGCGCGTCTCTACGAGGAGCAAGTCGGGCCCGAATTGAAGATGAATTTAAACCGCACCTTCCTCGAGAACTATGCTGTACGATCTCGGGAAACCGCGGCCATCGACCAGATGCAAAAAGAAGTAAGTACGAACTATGCATCGAGTGAGATTTCTTAGAGGAGAAGATGGTGGTATTATGGTCATAGGTATGATTATGACTACTCGTAATATCTCCGTCATTAAACAAATTCTAGTGATTATTTGTGTGAACTGTGTTTGCCGTTATTTATGTAAAATTAATTCTAAATTAATTCTAAGGTACCCAATATGGTCATGTACTCAATTTGACTCACTCCCCATTGCCAAATAATTACACAACAAATTTCACAAATAATACTAATATATCGCTCAATAAGTTGATACGATGTATTTATGTGAGTTAACTGGTCTATATCCGTTTTCTACAACTTGTAATTACACTTTAAATTGTGTTCTTTTAAATCTAAAATTTCAAAGATAAGTTTTTGTTTTGTATAACTATCATATAACAATTATAAATTTTTACAATTTATATTTGTATATTTGTATATTATTGTAGCTCTTTATTTATGCTTTTCAACACTATATTTACATTATATTTTTATTAAAACGTCTTATAATTAAAAAAAGAAAAGTCTTAGTATGATGCAACCATTATACGAGTGTAGTGCCAGGGATATTACTGGGAACACAATAAATTTTATCATCATATAAAAGTTAAGATTCTGTTTATTTATTTAGTGTTTAACTTTTGATTAGTTTTTTTTATCTTTCTCTAGTTAGTTGGAGAAACTTTTTGACAAGTACAAGTTAAAATAACGTCTTGTCGTAAATAAACACAGTTTTACTAAATAGTGGTATGTGTAATTTTTTCCATAAGTATGTTAATAAATGCTTAATTAAACATATTAATTTTTTATTTTGCATTAAAAAAAATATTTATAAAAAAGAGGAAAATATCTAACTGAGCAATATTGGGTACATATGTAATCAATATGGCTCAAGTGCTACCTTTTTTTAAATCTTTACTGTACTTATATAAATAATTGAAAATATTTCATATATTTTCATATATTTGGGGGTTTTAGAAATGATTCCTGTTTTAAATCTGACCCTTATTTTTCTATTTTGTATTCATTAAAAAATTAGAGAAATTTTCAAAGCTTAGGTGAGCCATATTGGATACAGATATCTTAATTACCTAGAAATAATTTTAGCTTATTTCTATCTAAATTATTATAATATATATTGTTTTTTTATTTTTATCTTGCATTTAAAAAGTGTAATCTTTTTCAAATTATTTAAATAACAAAGAGTATAAAGTATTGTTCTTAACTTTTGTTTCAAGTTATTACCTATCTTAATAAGAAAATTTTTCTAAGTAATAACAAATTGAACAGATCAGAAAATAGTAATACAATTAAAAATTGTTCTAATACTATAAGTGGTTCAGGGAAAATTTTTACCAAGGAACTCTTGTCAGTCATATAATATGAGTTATACATTTTCTGCTTTTTTTACTTTAATTTTGATCTAAATGTAAAATTTAACAGAGTTAAGTTTTTATTTATGTAATTTTTAATATAAGTAAATTAATTTTATAAACCATTAACTTTAATTTAATTTAGTTTTATTTTAACTTATCTTTCACTTAAATGAAACCAATTTTTTACACTAACTTTTATGGAGAAGAGCACATTACCAATTTTCTTTTGTACCTATTTTCAAGTGTTATCACATTATTATAAATAATGTTTTAGGATTGTTACTTTTGACAATTTCGAATATTCAAGGCTTCGAAAGAATTTGAAACTTCGAAGCTTCAAACCTCCGAAGTTAATTCCAAACTTCGAAGCTCCACACCTCCAAAGTTAACTTCGAACTTGGAAGATTCGAAGCTTCGAATATTCAAAGTTGTCAAAAGTAACACTCTTAGTTCTAAATAATAAGTAAGTATCTCTTAACTTGGAAAACTTAGAATTACTTGAATATCACGACGAATGTAATTGTCGAGTTTTTAATTTGAAATGTTGATTATTTAACAAAGTGATTGTCACAAAATTTCCAAGGGGAACCGTATTACCACTGTATTTCTTCTCCACTCATTTCTCAAGCGCCAGATCCTCCGTATGTTTGCTCTTGTCGTCGAACAATTGCGAGCAAAATAGGACGCGCCGACCGGTATTTCGATATCGCGACTGCACCGGGACAGGTGCATAGGCGCTCTTTCCCCCCCCCCCTCTCTCTCTCTCTCTCTCACCCTTGGTATCAATTTCCTCCCTTGTTGTCATTTTTATTTCCGTTCCATCTCTATGCGGGCGCTCCAAGTAACGTTTCGATGGTGCTTCACGCGCCGTGCCGCCAGAAATACGCAATATGATATTCGGCGTCGAGTGTTTGCTGAAAACGTTTCGTATGGCTTGTCAATACACGTAACACGATCGTCGCCGGCAAATAGAGAGGACGTGTGTTCCGGAAGCCGCGAGTGCCCTTCTAATCACGGGCGATGCGATGGAACTCACGATTCTTTCTCGCCGATAATCCCTCCAACCCGCGACCGTTCGATTCAATTTAGAATCGGCATTCGTCATTTTTCTCCTTTTTTCCCTTTTTATGACAACGGCACCAATTCCGGGTGCTCTTACGCGCTTCCTTGATTGGAAGTAAGCCACATCCGCATCACCTCGCAATTGCTCGACGTTAATTTACGAAGGCAGAAATGTCGAAATGGTCGGTGGCTTTTGTGCACCGCGATATCACGTGGCAGACAGGCCACTTTTATTTATGTCCTCCCCGCCGACGATGGCACTCTCTTACAAGGACCTTGCAACAGTAAATCATCGTTATCGCGTCGTGGAACAGTTTCCGCCCATTCGCTATAAATCGATTAGTGCCGCGGTGAGCTCGCCGCCTTGGAAAAACTCGGCGGTTTCGCATCTTGCCTCGCATTTTTGCGAGATGTCGCGGCACTGCGCGTCTCTCTCCTCTCTCTCTCTCTCTCTTCCTTTGTCTCTCGGTCCTCTCGTACTCTCCCGTTTCGTTCGGCGAGATTCGAAACGATGATTTACGTGCGTTTAGATCGAAGTCGCGTTCGTAAGCCGCGGGATTAAGCCGCTCGTTATATTTGCAGGATTAAGTCGACGGATGCTGGGACGTAGGCAGGATTATGCCGACCGCGTACATATCGCCCATTTCAAAGGGACGTACGACGTTCCCATCGCGTACATGGGGGAATTAATCTGTCGGGATCCACTTTACGCCGAGTGTAGCATCTTGATTTGGATCCTCCGCGCACTTGTAAGCGCGCGATGCGATTTACGGTGCCGATAATGGCGCGGGAGCAGCAGTTAAGTCGCTCCCGCTACACCCATTGACCTGATAAATCAAGCCTTGCAATTTTACTCCTTTTCCGTTGGCCGACCGGGAGGATTTTCATTTCCATTTCTTCTCGCCGACGATGACGGGATGCACGCGAAGGCGTTAAACCCCGCCCTCCCTTCTCTCCTCTCTCTTTCCTCTTTCGTCCGAAATTGGCGAAACCGTCGGGGACAAGCATCTGGGAGAATTCAGCATCCCGCATTTTATTTATACACAGAGGATCTACGTGTGTACAAGCGTTTCATTCCGTTTGGGAAATCGAGTTTTACCGTGACACAGCGCTCGTCGGGAATTTTTAAGGTGACTCGGCGAACGGAAATAAATGTCTCGCATACATCTGTACTGGTAAACGCTCGCGCACGAAAATCTTTTGATATATCTCTCTCACACGAAATATTCACTAGAAATTTATTTATCTCTATATTCTTTCTGTATTTCCTTTAATTTCGATTTTATTTTATTGTCGCACACAGAGAAAAAAAGCCTATGTTTTGTAATTTTTTTTTAATGTATAAATATTGAAAAGAGATTACGTAGCGCGTTAAACGGACATAAAACATGCTTACTTGAAGAAATGTTGTATTGTTTTATTAGAAAAAACATTTTCATTAGTCAATAATATTTTTTGTTGAGAGGAAAGAAATACCTATCAGAAAGAAAATACAATATCTCGCTTCGAAACAAAACTATAGAATTTTTTTATTTTTATTCGAATTTTTTAAATTCTATCTTTTAAAATAGAAAATTTATTCGACGCGCAATTTGATAAATTTGATGAACTTGAAATAGTATATAAAATTACATAAGAAATAGCACGAAGATTCAGCTATGGCCAAGTAAAGCTTGTTTAATTAATTGTTGGATCACTCTTATAAATAACTATTATAATATTGAAACGAAAATAACATTATTGAATATTATCAAATTCTTTAAAGAAAAATTTATATTATTACTCATTGTATAAATCAATAATTAAATAGAATATATTAGGTTATTATTATGTTTCAAACATTTATGTCTAAAACAAAAGTTGTATTTTTCCATTGGTCTTTTTTCTATTATTGGCTTTATTTAGGTGAATAATTTTTAAATGAATAAGAGGTTTCAATAAATCTTTCCACAATCTTTAGTTTTATTAGTAATATGGAAAACTTGATTCATAATGCTACTTTCTCATCAAATCGCAAATAAGTATTACAAAACACAATTTTACATAGGAATGAAGAATAAACAAATATAAATAACTTTAAAATTTTTAAACCAATTGTGTGTTTATTGACACAGATACTCAAACGTAATAATATTAAATTCTTATACTCTTATATAATGTTTAAATGTGACACATATTATATATATTATATTCTTAAATGAAAGAATTCAATACATTTTTATTTTTCATAAGATTTGTACATTTTTTACGCTGTTTTTGTCACAATAACTTTTATAAAGATTGTTCTAATGTGTGTACAATGTCTACACATCTACACATTCAAATATATTGTACTTTTTTACTAAAAAATGACAACGTAATTCGAATCAACATTACAAAATCGTTATTCTCGTAAAATTCGAATTAAAGGAAATACAGGAAGAGCATAGAGACAAATAAATTTTAGTAAATATTTCACATGGGAGATATATATCAAAAGATTTTCGTGCCCTTTTTCCAGAGAAAAGGTTTATTTGAACCTCTTCTTTCCTGAAGATTTTCCTGCGAAAGAACCATCTGAGGTATCCATTCAGAAGAAAGTAAATAATTGATTGCGATCGTAGACGTTGCAGCAAACTCTCCTCTATGCGAGTTAATCAAATACTGCTCTCTTTTTGTCTAATTTTTTCAATTTATTTGAAGAACGAAAATTTTTGAAATTTATTAGTCTTGTATGATTATTAATATTAAATATTAGTTTTATTAACTTCTATTTATTTGTATTATGTATGTATTATATATGAAAAATTTATTAGTATCACACACATGTATATTTTTTTCTATGAAATCAATTTTAATTTAATTCAATTTGTAATAAAATAATTTTAATTATTACATTCTTTTTCTCCTTTTTTTGCGGAGTAATGAAACATTTCTTCAATAAAGACGGCTGAAAAAGTAATATATTCACATTATGAAAATTACTAGACACTTTTATAAAACATTATGTGGTTGTTAATAGATCAAGAACGTCTTGGTACAGTAGCTAGTAGCTCTTCCGTGACTAGTTTTGCCTCTAGTCTGACGCATCCAAGACGACGGGGCGCCGAATTATGCGTGTTCAGGAAGGAAGGCGAAATTCGTTGACCTTAACGGCTGCACGTGTAAAGGATCCGTAGAAGTGTTTATCGCGACTAATGGTTCCGGCGCGCGATGAATCCCGCGGGATTACGTGCCCGCATTAAAGTTACCATTTAACTTGCTGCCGCCGCCGGAACACGTTTCTCACCTCCATTAATCTGCCCCTCTTCTCCATCCTTCCTCGGACCCCGCTGACCCCCGTTTCTCAATGACTCCGCGATGCTCCGGCGTATATAACGCGTCCCGCTATCGTTATTATCGTACGCGGCTATTATCGTTGCTATCGCCACTATCATCGTCCCCTTTCCTGCCTTATCCACGTATACTTTATTGCGCGTGTCGTAAACGGAACTGGAAAATAAGAACGATAGGCTTGTCGTTACGGACAACAAACTCTAATGCATCTTAAAAGCTTGTCACTTTGGTCTTTGGAATATACGGCTCTTTATAAAAAATTATTTATCATCAACATTGCCAAAAGCAACACTATGTTACGTCCTATAATTGAAAGTATTGAATTTTAATATATTCTTTTATAAATTTTTAATTTAAAGTTACAAAATTTTTAATTATCGACTTTTTCTACTCCTGTTTTGCCAAGTAATTAAAAATTTTTTGAATAAAGGCGGCTGAGAGAAATATATTTACTTGAGGAAAGCGCGTGGAAACTGCACGCCTGCCTTTCTTGAATCTTGCTAATATTACTGGGAGAGACATTATTATTATTGAAATTTGCAGTTCAAATGCTGCGGTGCCTTGAGATTCGAGGACTGGCTCGTGAGCGAGTGGCATAAGGACGAGGAGGTCCTCAGGAACGGTAGTGTCGTACCTGACAGCTGCTGCAAGACGCCGACGTTTCTTTGCGGGAAAAGAGATCATCCCTCCAATATTCAGTACACGGTACGTCTGCCACGGCTTCGAATCGCTTCTTCCATCGCTTTCTTTATTTGATTATGCAGTTTATTTTAAAACGTTTTATCTTTACTAATTATTTTCTACAGTTTTTGGATGTTGAATCTAGTTTTTTTATATTGCTTCATCATCGCAAATTTGAAAAATCTGCAATGAAAATAACAAAGGATTATTTTTACGTATTTTGTCATATTATAATTGATATCTGACATATTGAAAAAGTTTTTTTGGAATCAACATTAAATATGTTGCTAGGATTTTCAGCCCTCAAAGGAATTTTTTGTATCGATAAGTTAAATATGGAGTATATCAAGAGACACGGTAGTGCCTCGCGCCAAGTGTATCCTTATACATGACTTTGCTATACTTTTGGCAATACTAATTTCAATTGAAATTTTTGAATTTTAATATTAGTTTCATATTCAGTATTATGAAATTTTTATAAAATTTATTATTATTGTACACGTGACACAGAATCTAATATAGACCGAAACGTTTAAATTATTACATGTTGAAACTGTTACACATTAAAAATTCTGCTTAACTTGTAGCCCAACTGTCTTGTATCGTAGTTATGATAAAATACATGAAAATAAAGTCTTTTTTGCATTTTTAACTGTAAATTTCTCAAAATTGTGATGGAACAATTTAGAAACCAAATTCATTGTCCAAAAAATAACAGAATTAGTCTCGTTTCAAATTTTTAAAAAATTATATTAGACGCGGCGTTAGTCTGATTTGAATGCGCTTCAATTTTATTTTTAAAAAGGAAGTCACAACTTATTTCCCTTAAATATTAAAAACCAAAAGTATCATACATATAATTTACAACTTCAGTTATGTTCCGAAATAGTAATTATTTTCAATTTACGAAGTGCATTCAATTTGTACGGTCTCCTAATTTTAAATAAATAAGCAACTAAATTTTATAAAACAACTAATCACTGTATTATAATAAAATTTTATATAAATCATCTTGAATACTTTATTTATATTAAAAATTTTCGATTTTTGTATTTAATTCGTAATTTTCATCAAAGCATATTTCTTTTTTTTTTTTTTATTGAAATAATTTTAGGTAGAACATTACCGTCAAATTGTTTGCTTTTTTATTTTACTTTTAAATGCAATATAAGACAATTAATAATTTTTTATTATTTTGAAAATATGTGTATACATTTTTTTGTAAGACATTGGCATTTGTTAGAAGGAGCGCATTCAGCAGATAAAACAAATTAGTGAACGCTTATATAGTAATTATATAGCAATTCTTCAATAATTAATTGGTTCTTGCCTTTATTTCTTTCCTGAAAGGAATTTTGCTTCTAAAAGGAACTAATCGTAATAAAGAATCATTGAGCGCTCATTGATCTGTTCTATCTGTTGAACGCGCCCATTGAGTAAAAAAAAAGGCAGCATCGTCCGAGTCATGAAACATTTGTGGTATTGCTTTTTAAGAACACAAATTTTATCATTTATAGTGTCTAAAGCAAATCCAACTTCAAGCGATCTGCCACAAATGTTCTACAAGCTGGATGCGAGAGATTCTGCCAATTTTTTTTTACTCATCTTCAACGAATGCCTTCGAATGTTTTTATCTATTCCGATTCCCAAGAAAAAATTAGGAAACAATTTGAATACTCTTATAATTTGAATGTACTATAATTTCTTTTAGATATATATATATATATGTATGTATATATATGTTTAATTTAAAACAATTCTTTAATCTTTTCATATTTGTTATAATAAAAACTTGATCAAAGTTTGAAAAAAGTCTATGATTAATATATACATTTTTTTTTTTCAAAATTTTCGATCGTATTCTTTAAATATTGTATTTTAATAATATTAAATCTTGTAACTTCAATTTACATTGATCTTTAACACATAAGAAACATGTTTAAAAAACATTAATTTTTTATATTAGTTATATTAGTTTATTTATTATTTATTATTATTTATTATTTATTTATTATTAAATAGTTATTAAATTATTATAAAATATTGATGCAATGTGTCGTAGTAACTGATATGAAATATGTGAAACAATACTTCTGGTAACAAAGATAGGATATACTTTTTTGATAAATCTCTTAATTTTGTTCGTAAAAATTAAAAACTGAAATTTAGTCAACTCACTCGTCTTCTATTTCTACAGAAAAAAAGTACAATTCTATTTCTTTATTTTCGAAATGTTACATATTGAAATAAGATTATATGCATTAAACAAACACAATATGTTTATATAAAGGATTTTGTACATAGTTTTTTAAAAATATTTTTTTTTATTCAAAAAAAAATTTTTAAGTTGAAAAAAAAATATAATAGAAAAAATGATAACATCTTCAATGCTAGAATTATAATTTTTAAATATTATTATTATCAAAATAATTGCTTTTTAGATGGATATTATAATATTGAAATAAAAGTATAAATTTTGTTAAAATTAAAATTATCAAATTCTTAAAAAAAAGATTGAATTACTGTAAAGCAAGATTCTCATTATTTCGTACCAATTTAATTTCTTGCTTCTACTAAATGAATTATATTGGTTTTAATTTGATACTTCGCTGTTTTATCTGTTCACTTTTATATCATTTCTATCATTTCAGGGCTGTATTTACAAGTTCCTGGAGACGACGAAGGACCATCTGATAATCTTGGGCGCCGTCGGACTCGGCCTGTCGGTACTCGAACTCTTCGGCATCGTTCTCGGCTCCTGCCTTTATATAAAGCTCAGGCACGACTTTGACGACTGAGAATTACTTCAATGCCCAGAGGGCAATAACAACGGCCAGTCGTGGTGCAGATACATGCAGAACAATCCGGAGACCGTTTGATCGTCGGAGTAGGGGCGGGAAAACGCGCGATTACAGCCGCGAGATCGTATGGATGAAAGGGTACCATCCTCGGCCGTGGACCGTCGTCTGCCACTCCCTCCCCTCGACGCGTTCGGAAAGCTATAAACAAGTGAAAACGGAGATGGCGATAAAGAAACGGCGCCGTTGCCTCGCCTCCCGCGAACTTTGCGCAAATTATGTGATTACGGACAATCCAAGTGGGAAGCGAAAGTTCAAATGTAAAAACACATAAATTGTAAAAAATCGATCCGGCAACTTGGATCGCGGTTTGAAGGTGAAGAAAAAAGAATCGCCTTTGATCATTGAACACTTGTGCAACGGAGTTGGGTTTAAAATTCGTGCACATCGCCATTAAGTAGATCCTTTCAAAGACGGTGCCATTGCGAGATACAAGAGGGGGAAAAAAGAAACTGAAACGTATCGCGAAGTTTGCCTCTAAAATCGATCGGTTTTGTCGGTGCCTTCGTAATAACTCTTATTTCACAACAATACCGTCTTCGTACGCGTCGTTTCGGAATTTCTCGGCGGGCGACGAGTTTTAAATTCAGCTTTAGTGCCTTCTCGAACAGCGTTCCCACGCAAAACAAATTGCAGAGATGCAAACAATTTTGATAAGCAAGCAAGCAAGCAAGCATGCGTGCGGTACGCAGGACCAGTATAATTATCTTGAGTATGTATCTAGGCAGTCTCTCGCGATCGGCGCAGCCGGATCGACTGCGCAACTCACGACTAGCCGAAAAAGAAGAATCTTAGTTCTCATTGTCAATGATGTTAGGAGTATTTTTTCTGCGGTATATTTTCTCCCGAAACGGAAAAAAACGTGGAGCCTGGATCCTTTTTTATAGCGCATCGTCAGTCGATTGACGTTAATTACACGAGCTCTAATCATCGCCGAGTGAGTAATGTTTCACAAACTCGGCAGAAATTTCGCACGCGCTTCCGAAAGCGCTGACTCCACTCGATACTGCCATTTGCAAATTTGCACAATTTTCAATTGCGATCTGACAAGAGAGTATATATTGATCGCGCCATTGTAAGAGCCATGACAGAAAGAAAAGGGCGAGCTTTTTAATTCATCGATTGCGAAGCCGTAACTAATAAGACAGAAGTACAGGCCAAAGTCGAAGACATGGACTCTGAAATAGAACTCTATTTTTAAAAATGTCAAATGCAATATTTTCCAATTTTTAATTACATTACCGTGCTTTTAAATTTAAAAAATCTCGATGCTAATACAAAATATAAGATATTAACAAATCGCTTGGAAGATTAAACATTAAAACACATACCGTTTGAAAGATATTTTATAGGTTCATAATCACTTTGGTTGAATTAAATCATGAATCTAAATATCAATATTCTTTAAATTTTCCACTCTTCTCGTTTCTATTGCTTTGTTTAAGATAAATTTTCATAAATTAAAATTTATTAAGAATTATTTAAGATTGACTATCGGATAAAGGACTATTATCTCTCTATAATTTTAATTGAATACAATATCGTTAAAGATATCGTGATGATATAATGACAATCAATAATGATGAAATGAAAAAGTACAATTAAAAATAACTTTTTTTATTTATATACGTATATTTTACTTTTTTGTATATGTAAATATTTTTTATACCTATGATTTATTGGCAGATCCTGCTCACAGAATCTGACAGCAGACAGAAATCGAGCACAAATTATAAATCTTGCTCAATTATTACCGCCAATCTATTGGCATAGTATGATCAGCAAGCTTTGTCATATTTTTGATGGCATATTTACCGACATCTTCTAATACAGACTCTGTGTGCAATTTGCATCTTTTTTGCTGACAACGGTTGATAGTAGACACTTGACATGATCTGCTTTCGACAGACTTATCTATCCGTATAGTTATGGCTGTGATCGATTGAGTCAATGAATTGCAAAGCTCGCTTAAAATCTTTCGTATTGAGGAAGAAATTACTTGACCATATTTGACTTCTTCCTTATAATAAAGAGATCTGATTGAGTCGAGTAATGTCAATTTTTCTGCGATCGGATCGCACGTCATCGAATTTTTTCTTCTCGAAAGAAGAAAGAGTCGTGTTTCTTCTTTATTCTCGACGCACAATTACGAGAATAAGTAATCGTGGATAAGCAGAGAAAAAACCATCTGCCATAAACGATGATGGATCGATCCGTATCGAAGACGAAAATCGACTCGATAGAACTGTAAACAGTGCCTTGATGATATTGTTGTAAGCTCAGAGATATTTTAAAGTACACGTAAAAAAAGACGTCGTGGCGGTGTAAATTGTTAAAAAGGAACCAGTAGAGAAGGTGGAAAGGAGAGACTCTAGCTTGTAACAAATTTCAAACAAACAAACACACACACACACACACATACACACAAGCAGCATGTATATATCCGTTGCTTTGCAAATGAGTACAAGCCTTTGCACATTATTTATGATAAACGCTTTCGTCCACGACAAAAAAACGGCGCGAATCGGCAATTGTAAGCTACAGAAATTTTTTCTGTTGTGATTCACGCGGCGCGACAAATGACTGCGTTCAGAAGACACAACAAATTAAACAAATAAATTTTTATAACAAGATTGATTCTTAATATATTATAAATCAAGTCTTCTTGTCAAAAAAGCTTAATAAATTCTATTCTTCAGTAGAATAGAAGGTTGGTTATTGCCTTTAGTTCTTTGCTGAATCTAATTGTAAGTATAGAAATTACCGTAAAATATTAGGTTGAATAAAAAGAACTCACTTGGTTTATTTTACTTTTTAAAAATTATTAATAGGGATACATAACTGTATGAATTCTAAAACTTTATTAAATGGATATATAAAATAAATTAAGTGGGTCTTATTCAACCTAGGTACTTTATTAAAATTCTATACTTAGCTTCTCTTTTTAGGCTTAATTATTTAAAAAAAAACTTTATTAACACGTTCCATGACTCACGTTGGACTTTCCGATCAGGGAAATGTTTTGGCTATAAAGAGAAACATAATTTGCTGCGATTAGTTTTTCAATTTGAGATATTAAATAACATTACTATAATTCTTAATTGCATGTACTTTATATAAAAATTATCGATTAAAATCGGTTAATTGTTTGTAGAAGTCTTTATTGCTACAAAATAATTATTTTCAAAATTACACAAACACATGAATGTTGCCTTCTTTCCTTTTATTTTATAAAAATTAATTTCTTTATTTTATCACACACAATAAACATCATTATATATCATTTTAATTGTAAAATGATTAACTAATAATTGAATAATTGAATATTTGTATTAAAAAATGTTAATTTTACAAAATAATTTTATTAAATGTTAATTTATTAACTATCCACACAGCATACATCTTTCAAAAAGCTTTCCGAGATAAATACCTTCCAATAAGCAAAAACGCAACATTTAAAAATAATGATTTCATGTATATTTTTAAACATTTTAAAACAATATTGTATAAACATTTTAAAAAGATTATATAGGTTAGTATTACGAAATTTTTTACGAAACCTTGTTGAAATGTTTTAAAAACATCATATGGTCAATTTTATGGTTCAAATTTATTTATATTGATTTATCTACAACGTTAATTATTGTGTGTGTGTGTGTGTGTGTGTGTGTATGTGTATGAAAATGTTACATGTTATTAAATATCATTATAATAACATGATAATAATAACTTTATGCTTACTAAACTCATCCTTTGCATGATAAACAAATCACGTGAAATTGATGCACAAAACGTGTTTAAAAATATAATTTTTTAAAATTCTATTTAAAAATTCTTTCTAAAAAAACTTTAATAAAAATGAAATAAATAAAGTAGGCCTTATTCAACGTAGGTACCTTAATAATGAATCACCAAGCGCTCATTGAACTGTTTTTTTTCTGCTGGACGCAGCCATTGTTCCCTCTTTCTATTGTGTCCCGCGCGTGATCGAATTTTGATAAGCAACTTATTTCACAATCGTCGACAACTGATTGTTACAACCTTGCAATTGCAGATTCTATCGAGATATTCTCGCGCCCAAGAAAGTCTAAACATATTTTATTACTGTATCATCGCGTCATATATTATTTTAATCTTAATATTATTGTGTCCTCTCTTTGCTATTATGTATACATATATTATCGACTAGTGTCTAGACGAACTTTATACATATTGTACATATCAAACGCTATTCTGTTACAAATAAATGTTTAAATCGTATTTTTTTCCAAACATAGTTTCTGAAAATACCAATTAAAGATGTGCGAACTATTTGAATACGAATCAGATACATAAGATTCAATTCGGTTCGAAATTGAATTTATATAGTTTAAATTCCTTATTTTTCGAAAATTTCAAATCTAAAAGGTTTGAATATGAATCACATATATTGACTATTTTATAAAATCATATTAAAACGATTTCATATTATATAATCGATATTATTTTTCTTACATAGAAATCTTTTTAAAATAATAATTATCCATATATTAAAATTCTTCCAAACAATAATTATGTTATCATTAAATGTTTTAATGATTCGATTTGATTTGATTCAAATAAAATTTTAATTCAGTTTGATTTGATGTCAAGAAATCTTGATTCACACATCTTTAATAACGATGTATATCTTCTGTACCCGAAATATCGAGATTAAATATTGGTAAGTAGATGAAGAAAAAGTGAATATAATGACTCTCTAAAACACTCCTGCTTTCAATACTTGATAATATTCAGTCTGCGCGATTGCACAGAAGAACTTTACACACGTTTGTCTTATTCGACAGTGAAAGTCATTCTGCGAATGTCATCTCGGAGATTCCGCGTTGCTCGCATACTGTACCATCGATTCAAGGTGCGTCAATAGCATGTTATCACGTGTTCCAAGAACAACGAAAAGCCAAGCGAAAACTGCGAGAAGGTCCTTCGATATCGTTACTTTCTGCCAGCCATTCAACTCTTCAAGAAATGTCTCCTGCGTATTCAGAAAAACAATTGCATATAAGCGCAAATAAAGCATCATTCATGCATGTTTAGTGCTCTTATTTTTCCGAAAAAATAAAATCGAGGAAAGAAAATCGGGTTTTTTTATTTCGTCTTTTTCCAAAAAATACGAAGAAAACGACTACGACAAAATGAAAGCAGACTTCATTGAGGAATTATTTACTTATTGAATATGAAAGATATGTTATAAAACCATTGGCATAAAAGATAATAAAGGTGACATCATCTCAAAAGAAAAAAACTGAAAAAAATAGCAAGAAAAAGTAACAAAAAAAATGTTCTTTCCATAAAGTTTCCGAAAATGTTTCCGGGCTAAAAACACTATGTATGCATGCTTCTTCCTTGTCTGTTAAGTTACGATATTCTTACATTTGACCACGTTTCATTAATTCTGTGATAATGAATTAAAGCTATTTCATCGTTTATCTTCAACGATGCTTGATGGAGTCCGAACGTTACGAGATAGAGCGGAATGGCGATCGCAGTTTTTGAATGATCCGTATAAATCTCATGCAAGTGATCCATATCAAGTCGCGCCAAATCGAATCTAAAACCACCAATATTTTGCCTGAAATATACACTTGTGACAAGGAAAGACTAAACTGCCACAATCTGCACACACTAATCTAAACTGCCGATCTTTGAACAACACTGTTATAACTTTATTTTAAAAATCATATAATAATTCCTTCCTGGAATTATTTTAAAATAGAGACTTCGTCCTTTAATTGTTGTATTATTTTTTTCACGAAAGTATAACAGATCAAAGGTCGACAGTCTAAGATCTGTGCGTAACTTTTTTTGTCAAAGAATATATTTAAACGTGAATGTGTGAAATTATATATCAAATCTTCCTTTTTAAATGTCGAAAACATACTTATCGAAGATGGAGATGACGCAGAGAGCAATTAGAAAGGAGAATATATTCGCGTACATTTCGCAGAAAACCGAGTAGGTCGACATGAATTCCACCGAGGTGTTAAAAAAGACGTGAACCTATAAGCGCGAACCAGATGATAAAATCACTCTGTACTAGTCGCTGAACAATCATCAATATAAATAATTGTTTAAAAAAAATATTAAAATAATAAAACTTTAAAATAATTAAGCTCTTATAAAAATATAATACTGGGCAGTATTAAATTGGCCAGTATATAATTATTAAAAGTATTAACTTAAGTATTAAAAGTATTAACAGCAGTGCTTTTAATTAAAGTACTACTGTTAATACTTTTAATACGTAAAAGTTATTGATATTTTTCATATTTAATTTTCATACTTATTTTATTAAAATATCATTTTTAACACGAAATTGTAATTATATTTAGTTGTTTTCGTTCATTAACTGGTACTATTTATTTTCTTCATTGATAGCACAAATTCGCGTTGTATCAAGAAATTTGTTCACGATAATTGAGAGTAAATTGAGGATAATTGAGGAGAAAATTTGCCATTTCATAATTTACCATTATAAAATGCAGAAACGCCATCCCACCCAAGAGACCTTGATAAACGAGACCTGTGCACTTCCAAAATTTCTGCGCTGTGATTGCCACCTTTATAAGCGTATACGTTCGAGTCTCCGCGGAATCACGGTCTTCTCCACCTTTTGTCGCACGCGTTGTATCATTTCTCAAAGCACGTCTCGATCCGCCAATTTTCACGGCGCTAAAGCCACTCCTGCCTTGAATATAAATTGTGTCCGTAGTCAGTTCCGGAAGCGGCACAGGTTCCTCGTATTTTGTAAGCGCGTTTTCTTGAGCCTTCTTCAAGATCTCGGCGATGGGCATCTCATCGTCTGCTTGCGTAAAAAATTAGTATCTTATATAACATTATAGATTTCCCTTTTCCTAATTACTTTCAAATTTTTTAAATAACTTTTTAAATAACATTAAGAGGATTTTTAGTTAGGGAAGGAGAGTTTTAAATAATTTAATCTCAAATAAAATATAACAATTTTGGAAAGTGTTATATTTATATATATATAAATATATATATATATATATGTATATATATTTATATATATATTTATATATATTAATAAGGAATAAAGAAATTTAAAAAATATTTTGGAATTAAAGAAATGGTTTACCGTATCATTTTCATGTAAAATTATAAAATGTTCAGTAAATGATATAATTTTCTTCACTGATAAAAATGTGATAATTTGGTTGATTATTATAATTAAATCACTATTACAATTCTTTTTTCACATCAATACTTATCTGTATTGTAAAGAAAATATTTTCAATTAATTATCATTGGTTAAATTTTGTAAAATTTCTATTATTTTAAAGACGGCTATGCCAAAAGTTTCCGTGTTAGAAGAACTTATGACGAAGAGTCACATAACTTTGCCTCTATTTTTCTATAAGCTGGAGAAGCTCCTTAAAATTTTCTCAACACAGATGTAATTTAAAAAAAAAACCACGTTAAAACATTTATTCCTTCTCAACCAAATTCTTCTAAGTTTGTGCTTAAAAATTTTAAATTTCGTTTAATCACACAATCAAAATTTTAAATAAAGATTTTAAGTAGCTTGTAATGGAAAAAGATCTTGGACTCTTATAAAGTTTTTTTTATTTGGCGAGATGTAAAAGTTAGCCTTTCTTTACCTTGGGAAACTTTTTTTTTTCTTTTTCGCGATTTACCAGCGAAATTATTCTCCTTGTCGCTACAGCGTTTCGCGGAAGATCCGGTGTTTGCTCGATCGTGATCATGATCTGTCGTGGGAGGCCGTGCCACAGACTTTCGTCTTTCAATCTGTTTATTGCGTTTCTTTCTTCTCCCAAGGGATCCTGACGCAATTCTTTCCTTGCTTGCGTGAATGTCGAAATAACGTGCTTTTCTATGAGCCGAATGTGATTCGGCTTTGTGTGACTTAATATTGCTCTTGGCATCCGGTGACTCGGTCTCTGTATCTTCAATGCCACCTTGTCTCCGAGGTAAACTCTAAGATGTTGAATAATAAATTCAATAACAATACATTTTTATTTAAATAATGCCTCTCTGGCTTGATAATTAATAAATGATTGATAAATAAAGTTTAACGGTTTATATTAAATTAATTGTTAACTGTAAGTTGAATAACAAACAATAATACAATTTTTTTATTTAATTAATTTCCTGATGCCTTGCAGTCCCTGGTTTAGTAAATAATTATTGACAACCCTGCATAAAATGTCTTATTCATAAATAGTGTTTTGCATTCACAAGATTTTATCATGAATTCTGCTTTGCAAAAATCTCGGATCATGGCCAATAATTTTCAGTGCAATCATTGAGAATAGAACCATGAAATTATGTATGCCTCTGAATCGGATAACAATTAGCAGAAGAGGTGAATCTTTTTTAAAACGAGGGTTCACATTCATTTGATTGCCTCTTATTGCGATTGAATACAAAGAATGTTTAGAGTCAAGTGAATTCTTTTGAATGCGAGAGTTAATATTTGAAATGAATTGAATCCTTATTCAAGCAGAATTCAGAAGATATTCAATTGAATATCTTCTAAATTCTGCTTCTTTCAAAATGTCAATATTTTTTAATTCTTTTCAATCCGACGTTTTATGTAGGGAAATAAAATGTCAGGGATTTGTCAAATTATTGTTAATTAGCTCAATATACGATATTGCGTTGCTGCATTTCGACAGACATGAATAAAATACATAGTGCCAGAGTAAATTAATCACTCATTTATTTTTAATTGAATGTTAATTATATATAAACATGTACGATTGCAATTTGTAATTCGCAATAATTGAATAATTATCATGTCAATTGAATAAATTAATTATGCTAATTACAGCTTTAAACTGCTTTCAATTTTAATTTTTTGTCTCATAAACGATACTGACTGTTTTGACTTCTTGGTCGTAAGTTCGGCTCGAATCTTCCGAACTGGTCCATTGGTTGTGCAACGCCGTGCTATCGTGTTTCACGTAGCTGTCCTTCATAACACAAACGGAAGCTTCATCCTCGCTATCACTTTGCTGAAGCCGTTCAACGATCGCCGTAGATCTTCGTTCATGAGAAGCTTGACTTCCACGTGACATTTTTAGGATGAGCCCAAACATCGATCATTTAATTGTCCTTCTGATTCGCGACCATATCGCGATTAATTTCAAATGCATACACACAAAATATAATATTTTTTTTATTAAAATATCTCCATAATGCACAATTGGCTATTGCAATTCCTCCGAGTACGTTTAATAATTCAACCTCGCAGCTGGCCACTGCAGAGGCGCACCGCAGAGGAGAAAAAAATATATTTGTCTTATTCTAACTTATTGCACCAGTGCAGCAGTGCAGGAATAAAAAACAAACCTCAGGTCTAGGACTATCGTGAGGTATCCATAGTAACGCTTTGTTGTGGCAGAAAGGAACCTGAGAGCGGTCATCGCATCGTTTTAGGTGTTTTCATCCATCAGCGCCACTATGTGCACAAAATGTGCACATTGAACTATGTAGTCAAATATCTATGAATCCCGTAAGTAATGTGCATGACTTTTTGGGTCTCTTCTATTCTATGTCCACGTTTATTTGGTTCTGTTTCATGCTATACCCGTAAATTTTACAATTATGTAGTGGAAGTAGGAAATAAATATTATAGCCGTCCAAGTTTTTTAGGTTTGACAAACGAAGAGCAACGAAGAGACACAGGTATTCCCAGAGATTCTTGTATAAATGATATAGTAAATTAATTTACATATATTTCGAATATTGACAATACTATTGTAATGGTAATATTTGTTCTAAATGGCTGTTAAATAAGTAAGTGCAGATCACAGAGTAAGGCCTATTTTCAATGTTTGACGGACATGCAGGGTACCAAGTGGTTCTTACAGCGAGATTACATCTACAGGATAATCCTAGTATGTATTATTTTTGAAAAAATTATTACCAGAGATAATTTTTAATGTGTATGATATATATTTATATTAATAAACTGCGTTTGTAAAAAAAAAAACAGGAAAGATTACTGGTCATACCAGGCAATATGCTATTGAATGAAGATGAGCATGAACTGATAAAGGGCAGAGATCTAGTTACAGGCGCTATAGAATTAACGTACAGACAAATGGATCAAATGGTGGAGAGGCAGGTTCAAAATGATGATGGTAGTTGTATGGCTATTACAATTTTGTTTCTTAATGGACGACTTTATGCAGCAGGTGCTGGTGATTCGAGGTGACTGTTATAATTTATACTGATCATACATTATTGATGAATTAAATATCTATTTAATCATTCTTATACATTCCTATGATTAGGGCTGTGTTAGTTTTGGGGGAGGAACAACAGGCTCTTACTAGAGATTGTACTCCAGATTCAGAATCAAATCGCATTAGAGCTTTAGATTTTTTAAGAAGCAACGCGTTGCTGCGTCATTTTACTCCGTTAAAGTTTAGAAAAAGACTGTTGCAAAAGGGATCTTTGGTTTTGTACAGAGAACCTTTTATGACAGGTTGGGCGTACAAAACCTTAACGCATCCTGACCTAAAATTACCGCTCATTTCGGGACATGGAAAAAGGGTAATATAATTGTTGTATTTATTTAGCAGTAATTTATAACTTCAAATTAAAGTAATTCTGTTTATTATTATAACTTAAACTTATTTGTGATTCATAGAGTAGAGTAATGGGAACGGCGTGACTAGAGGCTTTGGGGACCACGGTTTGAAGGCAGCAAATACTGGTGTTAATATCAAACCATTTCTATAATCACAACCCAAAGTACAATCTTTAGACTTGGACAGTTGCTATCTTACCGAAGGAGATTGTATTATTGTTGCCACTGTGGGATGTAGTAACGGATAAAACAGCAGCAGCGATATTCAGAAAAATTCTTGCACTTGATACTCCATCATTAGAATACAGGTATTATCACAAAGAGAATATTAGAGGAATACGAAAATTAACTACGATTTAATTGTGTTAAGATACAATGTATATTTGATTTTCACAGACTGACAATGGGTGTTCAAGAATTGGTGCAAGCGGCCAGAGGTCGATTAATCGGTAAAGTATGGATGGGAAAACCAGAGAATCCTAACGAAGCAGATGAAAAATCCTCGCCTATAGCATCGGTAAACGATATTAGCATATTAGTGGTATCTTTGTACCCTTATTTATGTGAACATTTACAATGGCTAAAAACGACGCAGCAAGAACGAAAATATGCTGCGGATTCCCTAGCAACAATGTGCTTCAATCATCCTATTTCTAATAGATCTGCCGATAACCCTGCATAATGAATCATTACGGTTATCAGATAACGTTATTACTCAATATACAGCTAACAAATGACATTTATTTGTATGCTACAAAGATTCATCATCTATTATCGCAATGATTTTCTAGATTTTGTCGTAGAATAATTAGCGATTTAAGTGCACAGTTGCCGTATATTCTCCATGGTTCTTTTCGCTAAAATAATAAATTATTGCATACTGCCACATATGTACATGGCGATTGTTAAGTATTCTGTGAGATTTTAAGAGGTGATTTCTTATACTAATTCAAGACATATTTCATACGATCAAAATGACTTGGTATTAAAGTTACAAAAAAATTTTTTTTAATTTTGAAAATTACTCAAAATTTTGTATGCAGCTTGGTATATGTAAATAACCGAAGTAGTTTTTGCAAATTTTAAGTAAATAAAATTTTTTCTTCAACTTTGATATCTTACATCTTTGAAACTAAATGGTGGCTTTGGACATATGATTATATGAAGTTTCCATCTTGAATTAGCATGAATTATCTCTTGAAATTTTTTAAAGAACTTAATGACTGCCTTATATACACATAAATATGTTAACTACAAAAGGCTATGTTCTTATTTTATTTAAGTAAACATTCCACTGTGACATTTTATGTATAACTTGAAATATCTATAATATTCCAAATATTTGATACGTGATCGTATATAAATCATATAGATATAAGCATTAATTTCTGGATTGTTACTACATACAGAGATTTAATACTGGTAATATCAAATTAACCAGTGATTAATTATTTATTTTGAGTATTAAAAGCATTAACAATGTTCTTAATATTCAAAATAAGTAATTGAAATTTCCATAAGGGAATATGTAATTACAGACTGTATGTACACAAGGTAATATCAAAAATATAAGTATTTTTATATTGCTTTTGAGGCAAGCATATGTTACCATTTACTATTTTGAACGTATATTGTAACGTTCAATCTTTATTTAGAAATTATTTTTATGTTAAAAACATTAATTCTGTGACTACAAACGTATGCATGTATGTATGTATAATTAAGATTTAGAATATTACATTAAAAGTGAACAAAATCTTAAGGATATAATTAAAAATGTGTTTGCATACATTTTTTGATTTATTGCCTTCTATATTTATATTTCTCTCATTCATTACGAACGATGGAAAATGTTTTGCACATTATGTAGTCAAAGAAATAGCTGGTGAAATTGTAAGTATGAATCAAGTAATCAATGGGTGTGTTTGGTAAAGCAAATCTGAAGCGTCTGGAGGCACCGTTGACACATTCTGTCTTTGTTATTTATTGGCATTGAATAAAGATAGTGTGAGGTAAAAGAGCACTCCGACGTCTCAGATTTGCTTTGCCGAACTCAGTAAATGTATGTGTAAAAAATTGTACATAAAGAGAAAAAGTATTGCTTTCTTTTTCGTAGTAATCATGATAATAATTAGACTTTACGACATCATGTATCACATAATTCTATATTATATTAATAAATATACAAACACATCATATGTATGTGTATTTTTACTTTTACTCTGGTAATCTTGAAAGACATTTCTTGCACTGTGCATACTATAATTACGATGATATATGTAAGTAATTCTGAATATATCTTTCTCTCTGTAAATATCATTGAAAATTTTAAGTCTCAGGCAATTTTTCGATTTTAAATTATTGAGTAAATATAATAGTAAACAGAAAGGGGATTAGCTGTCCTTTTTAAAAAGTGATTGACATTAATGGTCAAAAGATATAGTTTTTCCTCAGTCCTGTTTTGTGCAACAATAAACGAAAATCGAAGTTCTTCAAATTCACAGCGTTTCCGGAAAAATTAACGTACGTACCATTTCCCGTTTATTTGTAAGAGAATATGGGAATCATTTTCGCACGCATATAACATCAGAATTTGTACTCACCGAAACTGGATCGGCTTCGAATCACATTGTATCGATTGCGATCGATGAAACGACATTGCTTGTTGCGAAGAACCGTGGCAAGTTGGCAACTGATACGCTTTGCTGATCGTTCCGTCATTTTAATCGACACTCCTGACTAAAATTCGCACTTGCTACACACGCACATACTTTATTCGGCAATCCCGATATTACGGATAATATATCACACAAGTAAAACGTAAACCGCGCGCGAGAATTTCACTTGGCGCGACCGTTACATTTGAAAAAATACGTGAAAAGAGCGACTCGTCTGATTGGTGGCGAAAATCAACATGGCACGAAAGTGGCGTCACGTAACTTCATGGAAACGCAGGCCGAGGAAAGCCGTTGAATGAAAATTACGCGCCGAGACACAACGGAGACAAATTCGTTTCCATAATTTTCTATTTTGTATGCTCGCACGACGACTAGTAGCACTTCACTTCACTTCACTTAACTGGCACTCGCGATATTCTACCGACGTATTCCCTTTGAGCAAACGGTTTGCTCGAACGCGCACGCGAACACTTCACTCGAAACCGAAGGCAAACGCGCTTTACACATGAATACGACCTTTGCTATGATCTCACATTACTCGCGTATCGTTTGCTAGCAACACCGTACCTGTACAACATCGCACAATACGAATTCTGAACACGCGAGACACGCAGAGACACGCACGGACACGCACGGAGTCGACAGAGCGTCTGACCGGCGCTGGAGCGCGGAGCAATATGGCGGCGGCAGCGGCGTACGTGACTCGGCGGTAGTCGGCGCAGGCGCGGCGAGTCAACAAGTCGGTCGCCTAGCAACGCCGAGTGGCGCCGACTAGCGCCGAGTACCGCCGAGTCTGCCTGCCAGCGGTCACGTTACCTACGCCATGTTATCTCGCGTTCCAGCGCCGGTTGGACGCTCTGTCGACTCCGTGCGTGTCTCGCGTGTTCAGAATTGAATTGTCCAGTGCTGTGCAGGTACGGTGTTGTGTTGAGAGTGCCGTCGTGCTAGCAAACGATACGCGAGCCATGTGAGATCGTACGTAGCAGAGGTCGTATTTATGTGTAAAGCGCGCCATCGTGCGTTTGCCTTCAGTTTTGAGTAAGGCTAAAGCCTCGTCTACAGAAGTCGCAAGCAGCCAGTTGCGACTTGCGACAGCCAATGATTGTCGAGCTTTAACTAGAAACTAGGCGCTCATTGGCTATCGCAAGTCGCAACTGACTTTGCGATTTCTGTAGACGAGGCTAAAGGGCCATCTACAATGGAGAGTCGTAGGCCGTAGCAGTAGTCGTAGAAAATGTCTCCACTTCGTATTGCTTTACTGTTTACAGCCTACAGCAGACATTGAGCCAATGCATTACGTGCTTACGATGAGCGTTAGGGCATTCGGGATTAGTTTTTGGTCGCCTTTCTTTGATGGCCGGCTTGTATGTTATTGCTACGTCGTTTTTATTCTAGACAGCATTGCCGTAGTTTTAGTGCTGTTACGGCTAAAACACTCCATTGTAGATGGCCCTTAAAGTGTTCGCGTGCGCATTCGACCAAAGTGTTTGCTCGAAAGGGATACGGGGCTCTATTCTTGAATTCATTTGCAAGAGAAACGTATTCGCAAATTCTATTCTTACAGAAAGGTTGAAAATTTATTGGCTATCGTATGACTTTTAACCAATAAACTTGCAACTTTTCTGTTAGAGCGGGTATTTGCGCATACGTTTTCTTGCAAATGAATTCAAGAATCGAGCCCACGTTCGGTAGAATATCGCGAGTGCCAGTTAAGTGAAGCGCTACTAATCGTGTGAGCATACGAAATAGAAACGATTCTCGAAACGAATTTGTCTCGGCGCACGTTCGTTGTATCTCGGCGCGTAATTTTCATTCAAACGGTTTTCTCATCGCTTTCCTCGGCCTGCGTTTCCACGAAGTTACGTGACGTCACGCCACTTTCGCGCCATGTTGATTTTCGCCGCCAATCAGACGATCCGTCCTTTCACGTATTTTTTTAAATGTAACGGTCGTGCCAAGTGAAATTCTCGCGCGCGGTTTACGTTTTACTCGTGTGTGATATATTATCCGTAATATCGGGAGTGCCGAATAAAGTATCGGGCGATCGTTATTAATGTGCAGTTCGAGAATAGCAGGATGATGTCAGCAGAAAGCGGCATCCATGGAGCGACTCGGTATTAAATATACTATTTTTTCAGTGATACATTTCTTTACCTGCTTTTGTGTTTGAGTTTAGAAATAATATTTATCACATTTTCAGAATCAAAACCGGAAAAGGAATGTAGCAGTAGCAGCGGCAGCAGCATCAGCAGCAGGAGCAGCGACAGCAATCAGTGAGTGAATTTTTATCAAATCAATATTATTTAAATTTATATCATGTATATGGGGTATTGCACATATATAGAACACGATTATGCACATTTGCATAAAACATTAAAAATATGAATGCATATAACTGTAAAATTTATGGGTATAGCACGAAACAGAACCAAATAAACCAGAATATAGCATAAAAGAGACTTAAAAAATCATGCACATTACTTGCGGGATTCATAGATATTTGACTACATAGTTCAATGTGCACATTTTGTGCACATAGAGATACTGATGGATGAAAACACCTAAAACGACGCGATGATCGCTCTCAGGTTTCTTTCTGGTTGTGATTACAAAACTTTGTGGTAACCACCGACCACCAACCAGTGTAGTTCATATATTATCATTATGCTAGTTTTCACTCGTCAGTGAATCAAGTGAGATATTTAGTATTCGAGTCTATATTTTGAGATGTTCACTAAGACGCGAAATGATTGTTATGATACATTAATATTCAAAATATTAAAATAACAATATGCACTTGTTTAAAATTTACCTTTCTTTTAATTGATATCAACTTGTCAAATATTTTATATTGTTATCTTCCCAATTTATGCATGTAGAGTGTATTTTACACCTTAGATTTCCTAAATTACACATAACAAATTCTTGCAATACTGCCGTTTTCTGCAAAGAAAAAGATTTGTTTATATATTCTAAGATTTATGTAACAATGAATAATATTAAATAAAAAACAAAAAATAATTATTAGTTTATTTATAGTATAAAGTGAGGTGTAATTCACACCCAATGTACCTTTTCAAGTTTTATAAATTTTGATGTGCCCACTGGAATTAATATATTGACTTATATAATTCCAGCATTCTTATATTTTGACTTAAATAACTCCAGCGTTTGTTTCATCGTAAGACCGAAATAATAAAAAATATCAGAATACACATAAACAATCACATTTTTATAGATGTTCAATAGAAATTGATTATCTGTATTTTCATTAATAAATTTGTGATCAGTAATAAAATAATTTGTACTATATATTTAAGAAATGTCTGTTGACATTTGATTTATTATACTGAATGGTATATAATGTCCATAGAATCTACATACATACATAAAATCTTTACAAAAATTGATCTTCGTCACACACTCTCTCTCTCTCTCTCTCTCTCTCTCTCTTTCTCTTTAGTATTAAATACTACATAAAATACAACATGTACCCTATAACAAAACCATCTGTCTAAGTAATTATATTAAAATAATTCCTTATATCTCTCTCTCGTTAAAATAATATAATTTACATCTTTAGCTTCATTTAGATTCAACTTAAGAGACTATATCAATAAGTCATTATAGAATTTCTAAATCACAATGCCGTATTTCTGGATGATTTTTCTGAAAGTAAAGAAAGAAACAAATTATATTACTTACTAATAATTTTAGATTACTATAGATTTATATATGTTACTAATAATTTCTGTACAATACATTACTATATGTTATTATATAAAATATATTTGTTTACCTTTAATTTTAATTCTATTCTGTCAATTTCTCCACCAAGCATATCTACAATATTTTCGCCGTGTTTCAATAAAAATGCCTCTAACTCATCGATATTTTGCATATTTTTCACTTCCTGTAAAAACATTTGATATATTGTCGTAAATACAAAACAGGATATCTTGCAATAAAGAACAAGAATCTAAAATCTATACCTCTAACATTGCATTAAGATCGTGCTTATCCAGATAAGATCTTGTCAGTTCTCGACCATCAAAATCTATTTCGGCTTTATATCTAACTAAATTATTACCCATGTCGATACCTTTCACATCATGAATTGCGCGAACCTGAAAAAATCATAAACCGCATCAAAACTTTGTACATAAGAAACAATATATCGCTCATTTGCTAAAATGTAATTTCTAAGTTATACGTAAAAAAATTAATTGATAAAAAAATTTAACATAGACTAAACAAAGAACTAATTATACTTTATTCCTCTACAATTAATAAATTAAATAATTGCACTAAAAATTATATTTAAAAATAATATAAAAAATTGTGAATTAATTTAAAACGTATTTGTGAATTAATTTAAAACTGGAAAATGCTTTTTGAATTATGTTGTTGTAAGAGAAATAAGCTCTATTTAAAACATCGATATTGCAAGAGATCTGTCTGTATTGCTTGAAATCATCAAAAATTTTTATACTCAAAATTGATTGTTGGTGAGAGATTCGAATGTTGGAAAGAGGGAAAGGAGAAAAAGAGAGAGAAAACGAAGATTTTAAGAGGAAAAGCAACAGGCCTGTAGTCAATTTCAAAATCAGCGTTACCATTATGTCCGCTTCCAATACTGCATTGATCTTATCGAGATTCTCTTGTGATATACTCCTTCCTATGAGTGCAGCGACGTTCGAATTGATTATAAAAGCTGCCACTCCACCGAGTAAACCGCCAACTAAAAGCGAACCAATAGCATCGAACATTGGATTTTCTAAATATGAGGTCAAGCCCATACACGCACCTGCGACAATGACTCCGAGCACCTGAGAATGATACAGGAATTTCTCCGAATAAATAAAATATTTAAAAAGTACAAAATTAATTACTTACAGCTGCAAAGTCTTCCATAAGCACAACATTCACAGATGGATCGTGTCCTTCCAGGACAAAGTGTTTGAGACTTTCTTTTTTCTCTTCCGCGCCTCTTTTTATAGAGTGCAATGCTATCATTAAAGTCGCCCCTTCAGATAGGAGGGATCCACCCAAGACGAAGTATGCCCAAAAGAAAGAATCTAATGGCGCAGGAAAAAGAAGACCGTGAATTCCGTGGTAAACGGAAAGACCAGTGCCAACACAAAAGATTCCGACACCCGATATCAATGAAGAAACGTACTTCATGTTTGTGTAGCCATACGGATGATCAGGATTAGGATTCTGCAAAATAATTTATATAAAATAAATTAAGTTCGGAAGAGATCCTAATATTAAATTAATCTTTCAATTCCCATGCTGATTTCTTAGACTTAAATTGCCAAGAACTGAGGAGAGCTGTCTCAAAAATTGTCTCATGTAATATGTTTATAATATTAAAAATTATATTAAAATATAGTTAATAAATATATATCAATATAGAAATATAAAACAATATCTTTTGTTTTTATTTAAATTAATACAAAATATCTTTAAAACTATAATTATAATAAATTATAATAACAAAATAATTATTATAATTCTTGTATTATTCATTTACGATGCAAATGGTTTGACTCGTTTGGAAGTTGAAAGATTAAAGACTATTATATTAACAAAGAGGCTAAAAATTTAATCTTTATTAACTGTAATTGTGTACTAGCATTCAGTTCAATTAATCAAACAATTAATAAATACATAATTAAAAACTTTAGAGTATATAAAACCAAACGTTTATAATAAACATAATATAAATAATACTATATATATATATATATATATATATATATATATATATAATAAACTAAAGGTAATTGAATTAAAGATGAGATGTTTCATCTCTTTGTTGAGGTATTCTTTAAAAATAGTATTTTTTTAAAATAGTAAGCACAAGTTACTATTATATAGGTTTAATTCTAAGATTATTCATGTTATTACCTGCACGGATTTGTGAATACCGTATGCTAGAATCAGTTGATTACAAGTATCTGCTGCTGAATGTACACACTCGGAAAACATGCTGTGCGAGCCAGTATATAACCAAGCGATTAACTTGCACAAGAAGTTACTAGCATTTCTGGAAAGAAAAATTAATTGAAAAAATCTACACAAAAATCTTACACGATACACATAAATTCAAACATACATAGCAATTGCAGTCAATACAACTTTGCCAGATCTTCCAAAAAGACCTTCCTTCTGAACTATTTCTGTTTTGCTACCGATTTCTCGTCTATAATCTCTCAACCTTCGCTTGACCGTAAAAACATCTGTGACGAAAATCTCGTGTTTCAATCTTTGCAACAACTATTATTCTACTAAGAGGATACTCCTGTTAGACTATCAGGATATATATGATCCTGTAAGATAGATAAACAATCTCTGAGCACAGATATTCTTTGTCTTGAGGAGATATTCTCTTTTGTAGGAACAATTATTTTGAATTAATTCTAGAATGCTACTCGTATTTTTCTTGCATTAATAAGAACAAGTGGCATTCTGAATAAAAATCCACCTGCATAATTAAAATTTTAAAAATACATTTTATATTCATAAGTCTTTCATAAGTTTTTCATAGATTGTAAACTGTAAGGATTAACTATTTTAAGGTAAAAAAATCTCAATTGTTATTTTAAACTATCAAAATTTTAATGATAAAAACTGTATTAAACTTAAATTAGTACTTGAATGAAAATTCCTTGACAGTAATATTATAGGATTAAACAAATACATAAAAGAATAAAAATATACATACTTTGTTGATAAATCTTCCGTTCAACTTCCTTTTTCAGAAGTTCCTTTAGCAAAGCCTCTTTGGATCCCCAAACTTCTAAAGCTCTACAAGAAGGGTAGAACTTTAAAACATTTAATTAAAAATTTTTCAAACAACAAAGATATAGAAATTTGTTAAGTCTGTTCTCTTACTTAGCCTCAACGTCTTTCCTCCAATACACCGTAATAGGTGGTTCAAGTTCATATGGAGAACGTCTTTTTGTCTTCGGCAAAGTCTCCAGATCAGAAGGTTTTAATAAAAAGTCTGCCATAGCTCTCACAGGCGTAATAAAGTTACGTTCTAAGGAAGATGTTGACTTATCAACCCTAACTTTCTTCTTTGCTACAAAACAAGTTTATTTAAATTTACATTTAAAAAATTTTAAATTTAAATAATCTAAATTACTTGTTATACCTTTTTTCGGTGCAACGTCATTTTTCAATGATTCTTTGAATTCTGTAGTCTGTTTCTCAACAAACTTTGGTGCCTGTCCTTTTGCTGCCTCCTCCTTTTCCTTGGAAACAACTGGTTCTATGTCTAATACTCGTTCTTTTAATTGGCCTAGCTTCTCTTCATTTAACTCTATTATTCTCTGCTGAACCTCCTCAGCTAGTTTTGCTTCAGACTTATCTTTATTAAATTTTGCATCATCAGATAATAATTTTGTCACGCAAATCCATCTACAATCGCCGTGCCTGCCTATCTTTCTGTTAGCAAAGACTGTGAATTCAAAAACTTGAGAATTTGTGTGTACTTTGTTATGTTGCGTACTATACTTGGGCACTATCAAAATACTGGCATGTCTTCTAACCAATCCAATTTGGAATATGCACAATTGATCGGCATGATACCGGCACGTCACGTTTCGAATAAACTTTACGAGATTACAGGGCCGATGCAGCATTCTTATTTTCTCACCTTTCCTCAAACGTGCATCAAATAACCTATAAAAAGGAATAAATTTGACTTCAAAACTATTACCCTCACAAATAAAAATTCTGAATAATTATAGACTAATAAAATATAGCATAATGATATTATTATCCTCTTCAGAAATTATCTTCGGATTATAATATAACAGAAAGATATGTATATACAGTGCCACTTGCTAGAACGTTCACAACGAAACATTCACACACCTTTCCTTCTGTGAAGATCAGTCACTGCAACACATTGTTAAACAGCTACAAGATATTATATTTCCATTGTTCAACAATGATTAGTTGAAATTCGCCCTATGCCTGATCAAGCCTGATGACAGAACTGTCAATAATTATATTTGTCTAGACATGAAAAAACAAAGTAACATTTCACGTTTGCCGTATGTTGATGCGCAATCGCAATGGCAGATGATCGAAGGGGAAACTGGTTCCAATTGTTCCAAACACCGGCACGTATATAGATATATGTTTATTTGATGATTTCCTCGGCACACAGGATTTTAAAAAATTATATAAACCATTCTCTCTTTTTAACAATCACAATATTTAACAAGTAGATATATTTATTGTTATCAAAATTAAATAAATAATGTTCAGTAAATATTAAAATACTGACATATATTTAAAATAAAAATGTTGCAAAGGATTCTTCTCATAATTTTTTAAAATTTATATATAAATTGGTAAATTTTTTCTAATTTTTAAATATATTTTATAATTTTTTTGATAATTTTTGTCAAAGGTTTTTCAAATATTTAAAGATTTAAAGTTAGAAAGTTGATAATTTTTAACTTAATTAATTATAAATTATTTGTAATTATTTGTAAAAATATATTTAATCTTTGACTTTAATATTAGTTATTTTTAAAATATATAAACTTATTAACTTTTTTAAAATTACCAATTTATGTAAAAAAAAATTGTAAAAGAAAATTATTTCCATACAAGTAAAAAACAATATAATATATTAATATATAAAGAAATTTCTTTGTTACTTTATATAAACTTAATTAATTTAGAAATAAAATATTAAATTTATTTTATGACTTAATATTGTAATTGTATTATTATTGTTAAAGTGACCTTATTTTAAAGAATTATGACATTATAATTATATATATATATATATATATATATATATATATATTATAAATAATCCTAAAATTAAGTTTTAATTTTGTTTAACCATAATGGTGCAACTTATTTTAACTGGGCTTTTGTTCTTGTACCTTTCAATGTAACTAAATTAATTTTATAATTAGCATTAACTTTAATCTATATACAATTAATTTAGTTTACAAAAATATAATTTATTCAATTCTGATTATAAATGATCGATGCGCATGCTCCGAGCATTTCCGTACAATCTGTACTCTTGATTGGTGCAGTTTCGTGCATCGATTCATACATACACGCCACCGACTGCACGCACATATATTTCATGTAAGGTCTGTTCGCGTCACATGCCCCAACATGCTCCTATTCACTCCAACGCACTCCAATACGTTGATTCCGATGACGCCAACCTATTAGAATGCGTTGGAGTGAGTAGGAGCATGTCGGGGCATGGCGACGCGAACAAACCAGTAATGTGTACATGGCACTTGTCAAACTGGAGCTGGAGGTAAAGAAGAAGAGAATTGCATCTTGAATCATGGACGGTGGTCAATCAAAAGATACAGACACACAGTTTATATCCTTCCACGATTTCCCATCGATTAGCCATGCCGGCAACACCGAGGGACAGCTGGGCACCGGGGCTTCCACTCAGCAGTCCTTCAATAACCTCCCAAACGACTCGATGGGTATCGGTATTATGGAAGATTTACAGGGAATGCCCAATAAAACCGAAGGTTTGTAATTGTCTCTCTACACAGTTTATTAGCTGACAATTTATTATTATCTGTATTATTTTCATTTGTGCTGTTATTTTTATTTGTATTATATTTTAGACTTAAGGATGTATCGAACTGAAGTTCAAAATGGTACAAAGTTGCTAAAAATTTGTGAAATTGTTCTCTTAGTTTCCCTAATGTACTGCAAAAAATTAAAAACGCATCCACTAAACGGTTGCTGAGTTATAACTATTTTAATTTTCACTGATTTTACATGGTATCCTTTTCTATCTTGTGGAAAAAGACGATTTTGATGGATGAAACAGCTAAAAAAATATAGAAGAAATAGTACCAGTGTTTTGAATTTTTTTGTACATCTAGTATATGAATAGATGAAAATATCTGCCAAGTTTCAATTGTCTTCATTACACTGTTTTAAAGAAATAAAATATAACTTGAGATAATTGTGCATTTTCACTGTCAAAAGTTTAAACTCATAAGTGAAAAAAATCATAAATATGTGAAAAATACCTTTGTAAGAGTAAAAATAAGACTCCAACTATCGTTCAAGTTTCTTACATCTAGATTTACTATGTGTTAGGTGTAGATATTTAAGTATTTCAAATATAAGATATTTCAAATTTCATGCACTTTTGTCTAAGATTGTATGTCCGATACACCCTTAAGTTTAGAGAAATAGCTGATGCAAGCTGATTTTCACCTTTTAAGATGCATTTTTTCCTATTTGATTCTGTATAATTCGTATTTCTTGTTATTTGCACTTTGATAAAATTATTATTATTATTACTGTATAGTCTTTTAGAAAATTTCTTTGTTTTACTGTCTATTGATAGGCAAATATCATTATGATTTAAATGAGAATATGTAATTTTTTAGGTATTGCTCAACCCAACTTTTGGACAATCGAGTACTACCAAAAGTTCTTTAATGTCAATACGAATGACGTGTTGGAGAGGCTTAAACGATCTATGATACCACATGGTAACGATAATTATCTCATAACCCATATAAGGCCAAATCCAGATTTGTATGGACCATTCTGGGTATGCATGACACTGGTGTTTGTTATTGCAATCAGCGAGAACGTGACAAACTACTTGCAGACCACCAATAGCAACAAGCATCACTGGAGATATGACTTTCATATTGTATCATATGCCGCCACTTTTATATTTTTATATGCATGGCTTCTACCGCTGGCTCTATGGGGTGCATTCAAATGGACTAACGGTTCGAGAAATACTGAAGAGGAATTAATTGAGGTTTGCTGTTGAGCATTCTTCTTTACTTTAAAAAATCATAAAATGTTTGGGATGTACACTAATACTGAATATTTGAAATTTACTAATAATTAAAATTATAAAACATTACAAAAACATTTTTTATTTACAAACTGAATAAAAATATAAGATTACTTGTCTCTATTTTGTCAACTTTAATTTTATGATTACATTAAATATAAGAATTCGTTCAACGTTCTTTGCAAATGACATAGTTTCAGATGCCCAGTGGTTCTTAAAAAAGATGTCATTTTGATACCAAAGGCAAAAATTAAAAATTTTTTAAATTTTTGTTGATTTCTTATTACAATTTTCATTAGTTTTTCAGTTGAACGTGAATTCTTTAATCAATCTTCCAAAATATTAAGATCTAATTAGATCGTTGATTCATTATATGTATAAGATACTGTTTTGGAAGATTAATTTGATGAAAAAAATTTACTTTTAATTAAAAAATTAATCAACATTGTAATAAAAAGAAGTTAATAAAAGTTTTGAAAATTTAGACTTTTATTTTTGATATTAAAACGATTAAAGATTTGCAAATTGTTCGAATACAAATCAAATCAAGTAAGATTTAAATTTCTATGATTTGATTATATAATCGAATACAAACTATTCAAAAATTTCGACTCTAAAGGATTCATATACAAATCATATATATTGACAATCTTATAAAATCATATTTAAAATGATTTTATATTATATAATTAATATTATTTTTCTTAGAAATTTGGCATAGAAATTATTTGTTAATATCTATTATTATTTAATCTCATAATAAATTATATTAATTAAAAGTTATGTATCATTGATTCGATTCAATGTCAAAAAATTAATTCACACATCTGTAGAGAACTGATGTCTGAGAAATTATTTCCAACTGAGATTGCAATATGTTTTTCTAACATGAAATTATTTTTAACTGGGATTGCAGTTGTCATCAAGTTTATGATAGTTCATGATAGTTTTTCACTTTAGAGTTAATTTTTATCCAGTTATTCTCTCTATTATATATAAATCTCTGTTTTTCAGTCTTACGCTGCTCCAGGACTCTTAGAACTTTTGTGTCTGTATGGATATTCTCTGAGCATTTACATTCCAGTAGCTTTTCTATGGGTAATTCAAATTAGTTGGTTGCAATGGAGTCTAGTCATATTAGTAACCTTTTTATCTGGTGGAGTTTTACTTCGATCGTTATTACCAGTAATTGCAGGTAACATATTGTTTTTAAAATAAAAATATACTGCCACTTAAAAGTATTTACCCATTGTATCTTTTCTAATTAAATGATGGAAATTTTGAACAAGAGTAAATTTCAAACTTTAATTTTCTATGTGTTTTTATCATTTTCTATCTTTTTCTATGTATCTCAATAATAATTCTAATTGTTCAAAATTTTACATTCTACGAACATGATGAAATTAAAAAGGAATTTAGGGATCTAAAAGAAGTACGTAAAAATCGGAGAGTGGACAAAAACTTTTGAGGGATAGTGGAGAACAACTTAGATTCATCAAATTAATCTAGCAAGTGAAAAACGTGGGATGCCAAAAAAATTAATTTAATAATTGATTTTACAGGGAGACATAAGATTGTATATGTTGCTGTAATTCTGGGTATGCATCTGTTGTTGGCGGCTGGATTTATGCTGTATTTCTTTCATGTACCATCTAAGACCACCGCGTCAACCGTAACAGAATTGGTAGCATCATCTACACATGCCAGTGTTTTGCATAAAATAGCGCAGAGCAACAATTCTGTCGTATCACCAACGGTATCTTGAAACATTTAAATGCGAATCTGATAACGATAGAATTGTCTCCTCAAGACTATTGAAAAAGCTTACCCATTTACGAGTGTATATCGGATTTTATTTAAAATAGTCTCTCCCTGATTTTATATATCAAAACATATATCGCACATGGCGCTAATCCACTTATAGAAGTAGTATTTATACTATAACTGTAAAACTATAAGGTAAGAATAAAAAGTATCCCAATCCTTAAACGAGTATCTCTACTCAGGTTCGATAATCCCATTCCGGTTGAAGCATTTATGTTTTTAGGACAGTGACAAAAAGATCTGGCAAAGTGTTCGGTTGATTTATTTCACAGCCCTACTGCAATATAGGGGGTGTTACATCAACGCAACACACATACAATCATACGAAATAATCTCCACGACATTATACATAATGCGTGATCGCGCGGTATTTTTAGTACTTATAATACAATAAGTTATTACATTATATATTAATCGTACATAATTTATTAGTATCTTGCTCGTTTACCAATGTGACAAAAGGCAACATTTATTTTGTTATTATTAATGTTATTATCGTATAGTATATCTAATAATACATATACCATGACAATAATAATTCACTCGCGCCGTTATGGTGGGAAATCGCAAGACAATTTATATCGTCAGCATGCTGATAAATGTACATACACGCTGCTTGAAGGAGCGACTCTCTAAGCCTCGAGAGCTACCAAAAAAAGAAGTGACAAATTTCGACGGATGCTGCAACTGAGAAAATTGCTTTCTCGTCAATAACGCGGAGTTTTCGAATTGACACTCCGAGAAGAGAGAAAAGAAAGTTTTCTTTGAAAATCACATTTTTTGGAGTATATATCGCCTGCAAGCTTCGTCGATGTGAGCGTCGTACGTATAAAATACAAGAGAGTTTCCACAAATAAAAGCCTATAGAATTATATATAAAGTCGAGCACCGATTGTACGAGAGTATTCTCAACTGTACAAACTCTCGTAGCAAATTCAATTTTTTCCATAAATCCATTTCCATAATTCATGCTGCAATAGCGGACAAGTCCTTGAACACCATGTTAAGAAAGAGACATCTTTTTTTACAGAGAGAGACGGTAATTTGATATTGATAGTATTGAAGATATTTTGACTTTACAATAGTGAGTAAAAGTTATTGAAATTAAAAAATTGCAAGTTTCTTAGTTTTATTCTTTTCTTCCTAATTAACGAATAAAAAAAATTAGTTGTGGAAGCGCTTTTAATGTTCAAAATAAATAATTTAATCACCGACTTATTTAATATCATTAAATTTCGCAAGAAATTGACCGCTTTTATCACTTGCACCAAGGTCGATTAATTCTAAACAATTAAACTGTCTTTTTTTTAAACGTATATATCATATAGAATATGTATATTATAATAAATGCTCCATGATCTAGTGCAAGAGACATTTATCTTATACAAACGTGAGCAATAATTCTTGTATGAATGAGAAATCTAATTTTGCTTAACTTGACAAGAGAAAGTCAAATGCATCTTACATCGAGATGCCTTTTATGGAAAAAATTCTCTTACAATTTATCTTCAAAATCATTAAAAATTTATTAATTAAAATTTTCTTCGAAGAATTTTATTCCATATGTTAATAAATTTAGTAAAATTTAATTAAAATATTATTGAATTTTTAAAATTTTAATAAATTTTATTAAAAGTATAATAAAAGTCTTCGAAATGTCTGTGTTAACCTATGACTATCATGATTTGAGGATGAATTCTAAAAGAAAATTTTCTGTGTTCTTTTTTTTCTTTTCGTGAAGTGATAATCACGGGGTACTCGACGGTGGAGGTTGGAACGGTATTATAGTTTATAACAGCTAGTACTCACAACGACGTTGGTCCGAATTATTTACGAGATATATTGCAGTCACAAATTGCGAATATAGGCAGGAACTATAATAATTAAGAAATCTATGACATGGCCTAATATCGTAAGTTGCCGTTCCACTTCTTTATTTATTCCTTATTCTACTAAAAGCGCTCGATGTCGCTCTCTTTTTCTCTCTCTCTCTCTATCTCTCTTTTATGATCCCCAATAATTACATATATAGTATTTACGTGCTCGAAATGTGAAATAACGCAGTTTACTTACAATGTAATGCCAGGCTCCGCGCCAAATGTTGTTACAATACACAGTAATCGTTTCCGGGGTTCGTCGCATCTCCGACGATGATCGCGGACGTGTCGTATTATGAACCGTCGCGTTAACATATTGTACATACACATATTAAGACCCTGGTTTTTAATTAATTGTTACAATATATCTACGTATATAACAATGTCTGGAAATTATGTGCTTGTTTTATACAATATCATCCCGCTATGTATGCGCGTAATCCGCAGTTGGACAGCGAGTCGTGTAAATCGAGCAAATCCTTTACCAGCAGACTATTTACGGCTATATATATAATTTAGAATTTATAAATGATAAATTATTTTATTATTTTTTATGATTTTTATGAGCTATATATATATATATATATATATATATTCAATTTTTTTATTACAGTAACTCCAAATTGATTATTCAGTCACATACTTAGTTAATAATAACAACGTATTGAACTGCGACGTGAAACTTTGTAGTAACGAAAAATAAACGATGCACTCTGCTGCGTAGGATTTTAGTTAACACGCAAGCTTAGATTAAACTTGTAACATAAAATGATTTAAAAAGTAATTTAACGAAGTTAAATTAATTAGCAGAAAAGTTACTGTTATATACATTATTCGACATTTCTTTTTTCTTCTACTTAGAATATATGTTACAATTTTTTTAGGAAAAAATCTAATTGAAAATGAACACTTTGAATAGCGTAATTAAATGTAAATCTTGTGGAAACAATTTTGCAAAACTTTCATTTTTACCGTGTGCAAATTTGACACGCGTATATCCAAGGCTCGGAAAGACATTTATAGATTTTACAAAGTTTTAAAACTGCTGTCAACTTTCTCTGCTATTGCTCTTGGCTGCTACACGTTATAACATTCGATTTATTTATGTTACTTTTACGCATACACGCTTTTATAATGGTACAAGAGATTTGCAGTTAAAAATGCGAAATCGGAAGAAATGAGGAAACGGACAATAAAAAAAGCGCCGTTTATTCTTTATCGAAATTTTCAAAGTGATATGATTCTCTACCTCAAGAAATCTAAGTTTAATTAATTAGAAGCAAATTACTTAAAAAAAGCAACAATCTCGAGTGATGACAATTGTTAAAAATAATGACACTGAAGGTACAGAGTTTCGATTTGGGAGACGTTCAGACAGGCGACAATCTCTGTTCAATAATCTAATAGAGAATACTTTGTCGATATAAGGAGAGAAATGAATATACATTGTTACATAGATTTCATATTTTTCAAGTATCTACCGTCTCGTAAAATCAATATTCAACATGTTAATATATAGAGTAAAAATCCTTACGTCCTAACGATGAAAAACTATGAAGCTTACGACAAAGAATGTTTCTTACAAGCTTAACTTTTAACGATCCTACAGATCGGATCTTATACACGCGGTTGTTCTCAAATGCCCTACAACATTAATTATCGTTATATTCAGAATTAGTATCGTTCTACAGCTTGAAAGTGGGACAGAAGGAAGATATTGTAGAAAAATCACGCCGCCTTGAAAACCAGCGCGAATCTAATTGTCAAGCATTTTTTTATGGAATCTCGGTATGATTGCGATCGAGGGTACTAAGTCACAGAATCATATTGGTCATTATCTAAAATACGAGGATATTTAATATTATGCGACAGAACACGGAGAACTATCATATGGAACGAAGCGAAGTACAAACGCTGAGACGCACAAAGGTATCATCTTTTCTAATCGCTAATCAATGTTTATTTACGTACTACCGGTTTCGATGCAGTGTATCATATAAAAAAAGGGACGAGTTTTTCTCGCGCCTAAGCAGACTCTCGTCTATGTTATTACAAACGCGAGGCTTCTTTTGATCGACATCTTGATTTTGATCAACTTTCTTTCGGTGAAACGGTTCACTTTGATTGCGGACTTAGACGTATTACATGGAACAGGTACGTAAGAGTGAAAGAGTTACTTTTTTTCCTTCTATATTCTTCTCTATCTCCTCTCCTCTCGAAAGCTTCCACATTCCGGAATTGCAATGCTGCGCTACGCTACCCTAACAATATCCGGGAAAAATGTGAGCGGCCGATTTTTCATGGTGCAACAAGCCGACTTAGGCGTATATTTAGTAACTGCTATTTTCAGTCCTCAAGTGTCGTGAAATATCGAGATAATTGACATTTATGCTGCAGCAAAAAGATTTCGCAGTTTTATGTCAAGCTCGAACTCCGAAGATATTCCACTTGATTCTCCTTGGCCACAAATGAGCATCGATGTTCGGAAAATCATCCGTGAGAAAATGCCACCTTTCTATTTGTCGGAGAAAGAGCTTTTATATCGCGAATGCGAAAAGAATCCCGTACCATAGAAAACAGAAAACTCCAAAAGAAATAATTTAACGAAATAGAGAATGTTTTGTTTGTTGAATTTGCCAACGCCCTGGTGAAAAAAATTATCATATTTCATATTTAAAGAATTTTTCATATTTTATATTTATAAAAAAGTCTTAAATTTCTTCAAAAATTATAGAGCGAGAAATCTTAAAAATTTTGAATATTTCAGAATTCACAAATGCATGAAATTCTAAAGATATAGGCTTTTCTCAGTACTTAATTCCGAAGTGTTCTAATTTATATAAAAAATCAGAAAGATTTTCTGAAAGTTATGAAATTATACAGAGTTTAGGAAAATTTTGAACATATGTAGAAATTTTGAAAAATTGTGCAAAAAATTCTTATTTAAAAAAAAACTCATCCAGGCGGGGACAGAAATAATCAAATGCGATTAAACGCATAAAAAAAGATGCTCTACTAGTCTACTTGATTCAGCAAAATAAGAATACAAAGATTTCTCATAGGAGTGTAAAAAGTATCAATGGATCAGCGATTACGGTATAAGCTGAATACTATCGCTGGAGGCGGGGACTACATAAAAAAATTACAATCTATTCAACAATTGTCTCATATATAAGCAAGAATATAAACGTAATGTAATACATGTTTTACGAAATTTATTCGTTTAAAGCTTAGTTTAGCGCGTTAATTTCTGTGTTTCGACTCTTACTCTTGTCTGTTATTATTTTTGTTTTGATTATAAAAAATCATCTTTTTATATTCAAAAACATAAAATCTTCTTTAAAATATTTGATATTAAATTTTAATAAATACTTTTATTGTAATATTATAATACTCATCTAAAGAGCATAATATGAATTATTTTGATAATTTTTAAATAATAGTATTATACAAAATTCTAATTCTAATTATTTTACATCTGATAATTTTTTCTCTCACGAAAATTATTATTGCATAAAAATGAATATCTTTTTTGATAAAACTATACAAAACATTTTTACGTAGGTAAGTTATGTCCGTATTTGATTAGCAATTTCTTTAAAGAAGATTTTATATTCTTGCTTATATTATGAGATTGGATAAATTATAAGATTGAATAAAATAAATTTTTTTCTGCGTGTTGAATACAATCGAGGAAACTTTAAATTAAAAAAAAAAAAAAAAAAAAAAAAAAGAAAAAGTAAGAGAAAATGCGCTTAATACTACACAACTCAGTTCACAGATTGCCCGCAGGCATCCGTATTTATTTATGAACTAAGACACAGTAACGTCTGTACCGCTGAGTGTACCCGATCATTGTTAATTAGTCAAATGTACTTCTTTATTTTTTTTCTCTTTTCACCCTTCTGCTCTGTTCACTCATTCTCTCCCTCACTTTCTCTCTTTATCTCTCTCCCTTACTTTCTCACGTATCGTTTACGTTGCGTAATAATTCGAATACATTTACGCGACTCCGAGCTACAGCGGAGCCTTTTCGATCACCTTAAGCGTTAGTCTTTAGTGTTTGATTATTTATACTACAGTACAGTAATATACAGAAAACCGTGACTTGCGCGCCGACCGGTCGCTCGCAAGCCCCGTTTTCCACTCCTTACGGTACGAGGGAGGTATCACGCGACGAATGGGCGAACGGCCGGGGCGGTTAATCAATACATTCGATAATTACAATACACTAAATATAATCGGCTCGTGTGTGTGTATTAAAATATAAATATCAAATGGACCTCTCGCGCCCACACGATATATGCACCTTAATGTCGATGCGCGACTTAAAAAATTCAGAAACGTTTTTCCATAGTCATTAAATAAGTCGTCACCGATTGTTCAAAATCCTTATTATTGAAAGAGTGAGGAGCTCGTGACCACCGAGAAATATTTAAAGATCCGTTGAGTGATCTTTAGAGTTTGTTTCTTCTCTTACTCTTCTTTCTTTTTTTTCTTTTTTTATCCTTCGCGACGAGCGTTTCGATTGGCAACTGCCGTTTCTCGATGGTCACAAGCTCTGCATCGTGACGAGATTAGAATTTGTATTTTTTGATAGCTTAGATGTACGTTCGGTGTATATTATTTTTTTTGCCAAATGTCACGCCGCATCGATCGAGAGCCAGAATTTTCTCTTTGCACACAATTTGTGGATATTATTAATTCTGGAATGCTACTCACATCTTTCTTACATTAACACTACTTCGAGTGAAAATTCATCGGCAGTTAAAATTTTTTTACATTTTTATGTCTATAGATTTTATATCTTTTATGTCTTTTTTCTTTATAGGTTGCAATGTGTTAGAATAAACTGAAATAACGCTATCTTCGTATTAAAAAATCTTATTAAATTTTTTTTAAGCAAACATGATTTTAATAAGAATTGTAATAAACTTGGCACTTGAAAATTCACCCACGATAGCATACCCAGGATTAATGTTACATCAATCGCATATACAAATTCAGTCGTTATGTATCAAACAGGAGTCTAAACTGGAATTTTTAGAGAAGTCTTTCCTCGTCCTGACAAATGTATCCGCCTGTAATCTCACTTTTATTGTCAATGAAGAAGTAGACGATAATCCGCTCTCAGTCGATGTGACGGTATTAACAACGTGGCAATCAGCGGCTCGTTTTCTACAATACGCATACTTTTCTTTTTCTTATTAAATAATGTGTTCCAGTACAATTCAACATTCGTCGATTTAACTTCGCGTGCGCAGAGTATTTCCGAGGCCAAACTAAATCTACGCTTTGTACTCTGATCGACCTCCGGAATAATTCGTCGCACGTACACAAGCTTAGTTATGTAATATATAATATTTATAATATAGTGGATGTAATATTTATGACATATATGCATGTATGTATATATTCATTTATTTATTATCTATGTATGTAGATATATGCACATATAATTATATATACTTTATATATATGTATACACATAAAATATACATAATTATATGTGTACTTTTAAACGATTAATCGCACGATGCACACCCAAGTCGAGTGCCCAAGTACGGATTAGTGTACGAACATGACTTCGGAAAAATGACATTCAACAAGGCACGCTCTACCTAAATCTAGTCTAAAATCCTTAATTAGAATTTCTTTTTACCTCGTAGTAGTAAACATTTTCTTGTTAAAAACACTGCTCTATATTTTAATCTGCACATATATCCGCGCCTTGTTTTTATAATCGAAAAGCAACTCTCAGCAATAAATTATGAAAATATATATTGTTGTAAATATATTAAATTAAATGTAAATTTGAATACGCCAAATTTATATATTTCAATCAATGATTAAAATATACGTTATATTAATTGTAACAAATTGGAGTAGAATAACTTTTTACACAGATATATCTCACGATTTGAATTCATCAGTTTATGAAAAAATAAAAACAACTTAATATAAATTACATTTTCAAGTAAAAAATATTTTAATTACATTTATGGAATTTAGAAACTGAAAAAATATTAATTAATTTAAAATGCATTACTCTAAACTTTTATTAATTTAATATTTTTCTTAAACAATTATTTACTGATGAGCGTTCAGCAATTGACGCAGTGACCTTATCTGACCAAAGAGCTAATTGTTCGACATCAGCTCTTCGTTCAACTTATTAATTAATAGCGTAATTGTAAACAGCAATGGATTACAGAGCGGATTTGCGGTAACACAATTTTGTTTCATTAAACTTGAAAATGATAGCCACGATAGGCGAACATTTAACATCTCGTTTACATTATAGTATACCAAAGAGAATCTAGTGAAAATATGTAAAGCATGTAAAAGCATGCTAGTTGGTTCGTACTTATTCTCGACGTGACACTGCGACTTGTGTGCGGTTGTGTTAATGAATGAGCTCGCAAAGGAGCGGGTCACATACGCAAGCAGAGATTGTTTTGGGCTCAAATTACAATATCTCAAGGAGACTTGTTGAAAGCTTCGAAAGCTCAAAAAACGCTCTATACACTTAACAATCGTAGTTTAGAAACTTCACTTTACTCGCCACTCCAGACGATCAATTGGGGTTACTATTTTCTTAGCGTATGCATGTACATGTGGTCCAGAGGAAGATCCACAACGCTAGGAGAGCCAGAAATGCTAACATTTCCCGGATTTATTGCGACACCTCGAACGCAATCAAAAGTACAACACAGTTAAACAAGAAGAAAGGTTTTTTTGAATAACAGAGTGAGTTATTTCTTAATTTTTTTGAATGCTAAATATGAATTCGGTTTTCAAATTGTTCCATCACGTCACAATTTTGAGAAACTTGCAGTTAAAGTTGCAATGACTATTTTCATGCGTTTTGTCGTATTATAATAATATACGACATGCTAAAGAAGTTTAATTACAATCACAATTAAGTGTTGTTAGGACTTTCAACTCTCAAAAGGAATTCTTTTTGTACAATTTTAACTGCAAATTTCTCAAAATTATGATGCGATAGAGCAATTTGAAAATCAAATTCATATTCAGCGTTCATAAAACTAAAGAAAATGATTAGTCTCGTTTTAGTGTTCTTTTTTTGTTGAACTATGTAATTTTCACGGTTTCGAGATGCGCTCGCACTTAAATCTATCCACAACATAGATCCCCCATGATGTGTTTTAACGTTTGCATGTTTGTTTGTGTGTAAAAGAACGAAATTCAACAGATACTATATTAATCGATGACTTTAACGATTGATTTATTCGGCAATACGTATTTGTATGTATGTATGTACTTGTATGCATGTATGAATATTGCGTATAATAATTATCGTATCGGTAATAATTCGTTAGTAAGGCAACGCTACAAAAATTCTTCTCTAAGAAGTCTGACAGAATAAATACACGTTCGATCGTAAGAGAAATTTTATGAATTGATGCTATTTCTGAGGCTAGCGTGAATCGCATTTAATACTAAAAAAAGTCGCCACATGAGAGACTCGTCTGTTTAAGGAGGCATTATTGTTTCAAGGATAAAACATTATTTTTTTTTGCATTTTATCAAAGCAAATTTAAGGATAAAATCGATTTTGTTAATAAGAAAGTTGCACTCGAGTGAATGTAGATTTATCGCCACGCTACTCATGTTTAGTTCATGCAATTTGATCAAAAAATTGATTGAAAAAAATAATTCGTTTTTTATAATTCTGATTTCAACAATACTCGAAAATCTGTAAATTAATACTTCTATTCAATTTTTATTTTGGATCACTGAGTAATTTATGGAAACCGTGACATGCGCGTTCGAATACGTTGTATGCACATTGTTATAATTATTACAATTTTCATTATTTTGACTTAAAAAAATTATTGACTATTAAAATATATATACATATATGATGTGTACATATTATGTGTATAAAGTTTCATATTCATTGGTTGCATAGTTTCCGTAAAAAGGTTCATAAAAATAACATTTTTTTTATCACAACAACAATACCCTCTCTTAAGATTTTTCTGGTGAAAAACAGACAAAACTAAAAAATTGAACAAAAAATTCAGTATTAAATCAGATGTAAATACGAGCTTAAAATGTTTCATAAAATTACTTTATCCGAAAAAAATATAATGTCCTACCAAATTAATTCAAACAAGTAGAATTAAATGTAAATTTGGATTAACATGCTGAAGATTATCAAATGTATCGGAAACATAATGCTTAAACTAAAGGAAATCAAGATAACTCGTATAATATAACGTCAAAAAATAATAGATAATTCTTGTGATCACGATATGCTATTGTAGAACGATGCGTTAATAACGCAATTTGTGCATTGCTACTATTATAGTACAATTAAAATACATGAAAGAAACGTACAGTTTTACATACAAATACGTAGCGTAGACATATATTTTCGTCGATAAAGAGCAGCAAGTTCAGCTTATAATAGTATATAGAGACGAGATGGACATTTACTTCTGTGTGCCTCTTTTACAATTTGTTCTAGCTTTATATGCTGATTAGTTTTAATTTCAATGGCTAAAGAAATCGTGTGCTTAAATATACTAAGTAATAAAGAAACAAATACTGTCCATTTCACACGAAAGTATAGTTAAAATACGAACTTTGCCACTGGATACTAGAAGAGACGAAGACGCTTTCGGTCCCTCAACGTGTGTGCATATGTATGTGTGTGTACGTACCAAAAATGTAGAGAGACTCGAAAGAGCGAAAAATGGCCTGCGTTTGTAAAAAAAAAGAGTTCTTTAATTACGCGCGTATCTCTCTTTTTTCCTTGATTCTACAAATATAAGTGTCAAAAGATCAATCTCTGTCTGGTCCAATGTACGAACAATCCGGCAATTAAGAGAACCGGATCTTCTACGTTACGAGGAAGGAATCTAAAACGTCCGATTTGTAAAACACCAAATTTGCTACCGACTCGTGTGTGGAGAGAATTTTTTTTCGTATTAAAAAAACAAAACACGAGAGCCGCGTCTAAGATTAGCTACGCAAAGATGAAACTCGTAAACGGCCGGAGAATCTAAACAATCATGTGTCTAGACACGACAATACTCTCTCTCTCTCTCTCTCTCTTTCTCCACCTACGACTAATCTTTATAATACAGCATTATGCACAAATCGATAAACGTATATAGTACAAGTCCCACCATTGATTATTATTTGTCGTTACATTACTATAGTATAATAGTGAACATTAAGAACATCGAAGAACAGTCAGATAATAAATCTCATCGCTTTCTATTTTATTACCCGTGCGACAGACTAATTATTTTCGCTTCTCTAATCGGACTTCATTTATCTTAGTAGCGACAACATTTAGAAAATTTTTTGGTACGATCAATAATGCGTTCAAATTTGAATGCTATCTTAATTTAAAAAATGTAAATACAGAATTTTTAAAAACATTCTCTGTAACGTTGAATATTACAGCATTCTAAATGTATTACAGATTTACACGTATATCATAACAAATCAAAGTTTTCAAAATATTAATAGATAACATTTAATTGAATACGTTTAAGTAGAATCAATTTGCAAGTGATAAAATGTGTCAATAAAATTTGATAATCGACTTGATTTGTTTTCGGAGAAACTGGCAGAAGCCTAGCTAACAATTGTCTATACTCGTAAATGGGGTCCGATTACAACGAGCAATCTAGTAAATGGAGACCGAGAATTTAAGAAAGAGAACGTTCCATAACTTACGGAGCACGGTACAATATCAATCCTCTATTAATTTCAAAAATATGTTATTCTTTCCTATATTATCTTTATATATAACTACATATCTATATCTCCCGTGAGAGAGTCAGTGTTACTTTGTTTACAGTAATAATATAATTTTTATACGAAAAACTGTCCGTATAACGCGATGAACATTATAATCCTAACTCCACAAGGAAATTGTAAGCCTGCCCCCTGTCCTATCCTATATTCTTTTTTCATTTTTCTTTGTATTTCACCTTATTTACACAAATATCTCTTCACGCGCCTTTCGCCTAAGCACACCCAAGCATTTTCCGATTTTGCATCATTTTATAAATAATCCGTGGCCCGTACACAAAAAAGTACCAATCGCCCGGCCTATCGTCCGCTTCAACGCTTCCCTCATTATCGACAAGTTCGTTAATATTGATAACAGACTATCGATATTTTTAGTCGAGTAGTTTTAACATAAATCAAGCCTTAGTTCTCAGACGATCGTTCGCGATCCAGCGAATTTTTTGTCTACCGGTACGGAAGAAGGTGACTTGGAGATTCTACGTTAAATAAATCTTATTATCCGACACACAATCTCATCACTTTTAGGCACTACACCTAAGACTAATATATCACTCCCCCACCACGGATGCAATAAGAAAAAAAAAACATGTACATGTTCTAAAAATGATTAAAAGAATTAGATACCTAATTCTCTAATATGCATTATACAACAAAAGAAGTAAACGTTACTTGTGCGCGTACGCGAGCGGATAAACACCTTTATTTTCGTTTCTATAGATTAGTATCAATTGCGATTAATATATAAATCTAATTCACGGGAAATTTTTATCGGTCTCATGTTCTAACACGAAACAGTTCTAATGTTTTTAAATCACGAAATATTTAAGTCTCTTGCATTTTAAATAATATTTAAAATACAAGACTACTAAAAAAAAAAAAAATAACAAAAGGGAAAACATCCGTGAAAGTTCATACGATTTAGCTTAGATTTCGGAATTGAAAAAAGAAATCTCGCCCTATCGGTCGTCATAATTTATTTTTATTACAGCAACGTTACGATCTCCCTCCCATGTATAATCAATGTATTAAGATTAGAATACTCCTACATACTTTATATCTCGCGATATATATATTATATATATGATCGGGCACGCGAGAGAACCCGTTCAAAAGTTAACTGCGCACGACTATCAGCGTTATAGTAAAATATCACAACTATATAGAACCATTGACAGTTACGGTATCTTTTATTTAACTTTCCACACAGCGTTTCATAGCGTCTCTACTTCTTTTTACTTAGGTAGTTTATCGTGTGTGTGTGTGTGTGTGTGTGTGTGTGTGTGTGCGCGCGCGCGCGCGCGCGTGTGAGCGTGTTTATTTTTCTTACATCATGTAACATACGCATTAAAATAACCACGAGTGCCTAACAAATGATTCAGAGCACGCAATGATCGACGATCAACTTCTTGAAACTCAGACAACATATCGATACCGATATAATAATGAAAATCAAGTACGACCTAAGTAAATGGTCCGTGCACGTTTTGTACCTTTAAAATATGTCGATATGTTACCCTATTCCCCACCCTGTCCATCATCACTACTATCACGTGTTTTTCACGTGGATGGATGCTTAACGAAACCGATAACGTTAAATGACTACGATCATTCGCACATTCAAATTCGATCCTTTCGGTGCTATCTCTCGAAATCTCTGCATCGTCAATCAAGACCTGCTTGTGAAAAAAACGTGACTAAATCATCGTCGATCTAGCAATACGCGTGAATTTAAATGGGGGGGAGGGGGAGGGTGAAAAAAGATGTGAGGGATAAAAACTTATCGCTATCGCGTAGTATGACTACTTGCCCTACGTACCTACGCACGTCTGACGTATTGAGAGATGAAACCTAAGGATATGACTCGTGTTTATCCTGCCACGATTCTCACGCGGGGGATGGTTCTTACGATAGTTTCTTTTTCTATTTTTCCATTTTTTCCATGCGAGTATCTCTACTCTCATACGTGGAAGCATGTATGTATGTATGTATTGTATATGTACAATTAGGTGCGGATCGATCCGCTACGAAACCGAGAAGTGGAATACCACACGGTTACTATAATAATTGTGAAACTTGATACCGATACTGACGCGCCGTAGCGCACTCAGTCTATGGTTGAAGAAAAAGAAGAACGGACTTCCCTCTCCACTTATTTATCTCTTTTTTCCCCCATTACAGTTAATTACCCAGTGTAAATACGATTATTTGTTAAACAGGCACATCGAGTTGGTTAAATATTTTTTTGTTTCCTCGTACAGTGTGTGTACAAACGTATTGATGCGTATACGAAAGCAAATCGCTTAATCTTAAGACAAGAAGAGTGAAAACTGCGTAAAGTGTACGAAACAAAGAAGAAGAAGAAGAAGAAGAAACGAAGTCTAGGTTGCTTTTGCCGAAGCTGCGTTCGGCATCGTTAGATTATGTCGATTCGTCCGATGCCTCTCGATATAAAGGCACTCGAGAGATTTGCGAGGCTATCATGGACCCGATAGCCGTAACGGCCCTGCTCTATAAGTTAAATATAGTTAAATTGCAGCTGTATATCGTTTTGTCGTTTACTTATTGTATCGCGTAAAGGGCTTTCTCTCCTCAATGATACCGGTAACATGTTTAAAATTCCGTTACACCTATATTACACTTGTATATATCTTTGTATATCTATATATTCCGTAATTTTTGCTTCTTTCTTTCTCTCTCGCTCTCCCTTTCGTTCTTTCTTACGCACTTTCGCTCGCCCTTTCCCATTCTCTCACTCTACGTGTAAAATATTTCTAATTAAACTCTGGACGTGAATCACTCTAAACAACATACCGCAATTGAATCCCATATACATCGAATATTACCGTTTACAAACTTTCTATACATTTATATTAATAGAATTGGCGAAACAATGTTTATAAGCGTTATTCCATTAAATCACGAAGTACATGTATTAGCAGTTACGCATAACTAAACGCCGATATTTGAAGAACTGTGTGTATTTACCGCGTCTATTGATACCGCCTGAGAATGATAAACTAGAGTGAAAAACCATTGATGTGAGATGTCGACTATAGTTTGGAAAATGTTGCGTGCAACAAGGAAGAACATGATTGAACGAGAAAAATGTAATTGCAAGAATTCGTTTTATGAATAACTATCTATAAATAGAAATTTCCTCCCTCCCTCCTACATATTATTATTATATCTATATACGCGGAAAAAGAAATATACATAATATGGGAGTTTGTGATATCCGCGAAAAATTCTTTATCGTAAGACCCATTATGATACTTTATTGCTGTTTGGCATACGTTTCTTTCACAGAATGCTTCTCTTTCTTTTTCTTTTTCTCTTTCTCCTCTTAGCATTCAGGAAGAGACCTCTCTACTTTGACAACAACAAAAACTATTACTTGCTCACTTTTGTCTTTATTTTTCACCGATTTGTGGTTCACTCGTATATCTTTCTTTTGCCAAAACGCAAAACGTTAATAAAAAAAATATATGTATTTATTAATAAAAGATCGTTAAACTTATATACAATTTATGAATTCTTCAAAATTGTGATCACACAATTTCGCGTTTCACACCACAAGCCTAAGGTATGCTGCCTATGATACGTTTTTATACAATTCAGAACAAAATGTTGGGAGTAAGAACAATGACGATTAGCAATGGTTAATGATAATGGAGATGTATCAACAAACACGATGGCGATGAAAAATGACAAGATGCGAATGTGTGAAGAGATGATATAAAGTAATAATATAAAGATAATAAATAATGAAACTGTTCCAAAAAAGGCACGTCAAAGCTTTTGTCGATTCGGATGTCATAATGCAATCATCATAATAAATTCTTGACTCGATTCCTAAATTTCCTGCTTATTTCTGACAATTATTTCTATACCTACGACAACCCGAATAATCCTACTCGAAGAAGTTCGGAATATGCAATATAACTAAATAATGTACGTGTGCGGACGTACGTGTATGTGTGTACGCATGTGTGTATGTGTATGTGAGTGTGTTAACGTATACTTGAATAACACGCTACAAACTACAAAGAATAATGTGGCTACCTCAGTAGTCTTGAGTGCCCGTTACGAGTAAAATATCGTAAAAGATTATAGAGCGCTACATCCCTTAGCGATATTCTTAATGTAATTGAAAACTTCCACGAGCAAGAACAAAAGGAACACTACTACAACAATCAGAGAAAAAACTTACAGTTCGCTAAAATAATTTTGTTAAGGAGGATTAAAAACAAGATACTCGCGTGTAATACGTCACTGTGACATATCATGTAAAGAAATGCAGACTTCTCTACGCGTTTAAATTAAATCGTTACTTATTAAATCGGATATAAAGGATGTTCATTAATAACAGTTCCACGCACACGTGGATCGTACTGTCACTACATGCGTATCTTGTCTATCGTCGATATTTAACGTTCCCGATCTGTTTAAGTCACATATCAGAATTCCATATATATGTATATATATGTATGTATGTATGTATGTATGTACAACAGAGAGAGAGAGAGAGAAACCATACGTATAGACGTTAAACAGATCGGGACATCTCGATAGAAAATTTTGGTCTGTACACAATGTCTTTATAAACTCTATCATTTTCCGTAATAAAATTTCGGCGTATCTCTGGAAACTTACGAAATTTAAAGTATGCCGCATATGTCAAGATATATGTGCTTCTTGGAATTAAGAAAAAGGAAAGAAAGAAATGTGTCAAATGAGAGATTTCATGAGAAATCAGTTTACGTACAATCGCGTGTCAAAGTAAGATAGTCTTTCTCCCTCGATTTCCTTCTCTCTTACGAAATTGTTACGGCCTCTAAGATAGTCAATATTATTCCACAACATTTGATACTGCACAATTATTGATCGTTTAGAGGTTATATCGGGAATTTATTTAATATAATGCGTTGATTACAAGTTCTTAAAAATTGTAAAAGTTCTTAGAATATTTAAAAATATTGGTCAATCTTGGATAATGCACAAAAAAAGTGCCAATTTATTCCAATACACAAATCACTTCTATACGTCTTTCAGAATTAACTAAATTATTACACTATTTGATTGAGCGCTATTATATTAAATTATCTAGAAGAATCAATAATAGTGTGATATAATTGTACAATATTATTGATTGTCTAGAAGCCGTTTAAGATGATGAAATTGTTTCGAACACATAAGAGACGTAACATATATAAAGAGATCTAGTTACATTGACCGTGATCTCGCGTCTCGTACGAGAGCGATCGAAAGGGAGTGGTCACTGCTTATATATAGGACGGATTGTTAAAATTTTTGCCTTAACGCACCCCTACTGTTACTTTCGGCAAATTTGCTCGATCGTAAATTCGTGTATATTTCGTGCTTATTAAATGCATTTCGCAAATTCCAGCGGTTTGGACCCGCTTTATTTACTGGCCAGGTGCACGAAAATGGGAAAAAATCTGGCACTTTTCTTTCTTTCTTTATACGTTTGATCAATATATTTATATATTCGTTGATTAGCATGCAAGCGGCTCGTAAGTTTCCAGAAAATCATACAATTATTCATTATTTTGTTCATACACAATACACATCCACGCCTCGACGGGAATAACTTATTCGGTAAACCATAAACTGGAAGGTTGGTATTGGTGTTTGGCTGGCGAAAGAGGGGCCAATCCATAAACGGCTGTAGGCTGCATATGCGCAGGCAACGGGTGTGCTGCATGACTCGCCAGTAACGGTCTGGCTGAGCTGTGATGAGCTGGCGGTGGCAATGCTCGACTAGAATCATATAACGTTAATGGAGACGAGCTGTAAAAAACGGGATAATGCACACATTAGGAAGTCCACTCCATAAAGCTCTAAAAAAGAAAATTTAGTTTTTTTTCTTATAATATAGATTGTCAGATCCACAAGCATATATCAAAAAGATAGACTCAAGAAAACAATTAATTTTTATATAAAATTCTATGTTCTAAATTTTTTTTATTAGCAAGATCGATGTTTATCGTCCGATAAAAAATTTTTAACGATGTTTGTTCAAATAAAAACGAATAAAACAAATTAATTACATTTATTACAATGCAAAATTATACTTCCTCCCAATTTATTTTACAATAAAGTAAAATCTTTCCTCACAAGTTTAAATAAGTTCAAAAAAATTTGATGCGCTCCTGATGTAACTTTCGGTAACGTAAGCATTTATGATTAAAGGTTACATAGAAACAATTAATATCAGATTAACTATTATTGTCTCATACATGCAAAAATATAAAATCTTTAAAGAGATCTTTTTGTTAATATTGTTCATATAGATCGAAATATTAAGTAGTACTCAGAGTACTCGGTAACAATTTTTCATATGAGCATTGATTGTAAAAAAATTCCCTGTGAATATCAAGATTTTCCAGAAATTTTATTCAAAATTCTAGATAAGAATTTTTTAATGCGATTTTCAACTTTGAAATAAATTAATTTTATTATGATGGATATTTTTAATGTTCCTTGATTGTGTATAATCATAAGGTATTTTTAAATTTTAAATATTGAAAAAGTATTTAAAAAGTAATTTGAATTAAACACATGGTATATAACGACCTATACACAGATCTAGCTCAATACATAAAATTTAAAAAATAATTAAACACATGACACCAATTTGGAAGAAAGATATATGTCATATTTACTGCTAATAAATTTGGCATTATCGAAAAAAATAATAAAAAAGAAACAGTTTTGCCAGAAAAGAAATAAATTTAAATGTAAAATTCTCCCAAAATTTATCTAACAGTAACAGTAAAATTTGGTGAAAATCCAAAATTTTAAGGATAAAAAATTAATTCCCTAAAGATGATATTTTTCCAATTTTTTTCGATGGTAGTCTATGTAAAAAAATCTTATATTCTTACTTATATATATATATATATATATATATATATATATATATATATATGCAAGACAATAATTTTTAAATAGAATATATTAATTTGATACTAAATGATTTCAGTGTAGTTTTAAAAATTGGGCTATGTGAACATAACCGAAAAATGTGGAAAATAAACATCGATTTCTGAATATTCGAGATTTAACTTATTTATGCTACATGCCATAAAACGTTTACGAGAAAAGGAACTTGCAATAGCAAGTCTACTTTAGAGTCGCAGACATAAATTTAACGCTAGAAGATGTGCAAAGATGGATAGACGTATGCATGTATTAGTTAGTTCTCTAGTTACTCACCCGGGTGTGAATCCTTGATACGTGGGCACTTGTTGCTGCTGAATAGCAGTAGCGGCCTGTGATGGTGCCGCAGTAACGTACACAGGAGGCGGCACCGCGTGGGCTCTCGAGCGCACGTGAGCGTATTCCTGATAGAGAGGCTGTCCCAAATGCTGGGCACTTCCTATCACAGGTCCGCCAGTAGGACTCCTACCGCCGCCACTGCCGCCAGGACTCAGATGAGCCGGATGTCCATGATGACTGTGAGTATGGCCCGGATGGGCCGCCGTACCTACTACCTGGCTCTGCCTACAAAACGCAAAACAAAATCCAATTGTTATGCGGTTCACATGCTTCATTTACTTACTGTAAAACGTTTACTTAAAAGTGAGGTGAAAGATTTAAATTTAAGGGATGCACAATAAACAAATGATCTCAACAAGTTCGCAAACTTCTCTTCCGGTTCTCTCGAATAATCTCAATATACGATTGAAAAAGAAAATTAACTAATTTGTAATAAATTTTATTCTATGGTATCTCAGTATTTCAGTAGATTCACATGCTATTTACTTGCTTAGATTCGTATTAGTTGTTTACCAGTCGGTTCGCTCGGTTTTTTTAAACTCGCATGCCGAATATAACACCGAATATAACACGTCGAATATTCAATGAAAACATGCTGTACCCATGCTGTTATATTCATCTTCATATTGAGTAATATTTTTTAAAACTCAATTAAGTTACAGTTAATAACTTATAAAATTAATTTTGTTATGTTAAAAGTTACATTAATAAAACATTAACTCGGTTAAAAATTACATTAAAAATAAATTAAGTTAAATTAAAAGTTAATTTTGAAAAGCATTATTTATATTAAATTAGAATGTCGTGTTTTTTAAAGTTAAATTATTCAAGTATAATATGAATCATCGTAAATTTAATATTTTATTTGTGAATTAAGTTACATAAAATAATAAAAAAATATTAATTTTATCTGTATTCTTTAAATAATCTCTACAGAAATTTTTAATTTAGGAAAAAAGTTAATAAGTTAAAATTTATGTAATAAAAATAACTAGTTAAAGTTAAAAGTTAACTTAGTTAAGTTAAAAGTTATTGATTTTATTATTTAACTTTTAAGTTAAAGTTATTATTATTACTCAATTTTGATCATGTCGCAAAAATTACTCTAAAATTCGTGTCTCATATATGTTTTGTTTAAAAACATGGCCCATTGTACTAAGGAAAACAATTCTTACCTATATTGATGTACAGGATTGGCCACCACCCACTTCTGATGGTCTCTCGAATGAGCAGCCGGTGGTTGAATGTACTCGTGTTTATACTCGGTTCGCTTTCCAGGCCAGGACACTCGTTTATCCGTGCCGGTCGTGTACACGATATGCTGCTCTTGGAGATGAGGATGCGCACTACTCGTAGTCACATACTGCAAGAAGGGGTCATGTATGTCATAGACGTCATCCTAAAAAACATTGATCAAAGGAAATTACTTTAAAAAAAAAATGGGGGGGGGGGGGAAATTACTGTTACACGCGACTTTATCCCCCTTCTTTCTTCTGATTCTTTCTATCGGGCACTCTACAGAGTACCAAGTGAATAAAATGGTTTAATAATTCCGAGGGACTTGCAAATAAAAATGTGTAAAGAAATTAGACGTGGTACTGGCAGATGAAAATCTCAATTAACCTGATAGGTCGGTGGCTCTTTGCAAGCTGGCGCGTGACACGGATGTGGAGCAAGATATTCGACACCGGGTTCCGGCTTCGTTGCGACGTTCACCATGTTACATTCAGACTGCACCTTCGCCAGCAACCGTTTCTTTTGTGACTGTGAATATCCGGAGCTACTATAACAAACAGTGATGAAAAAGTTAATCGTAAAGTTTCACAATTATGTAAATGTTCTAGAAATTTATAGAGAAATAATTAAACCTGCTCAGATCTATTTGACCTAAAATGTATTTTATTTTCTAATATTTTATTTAAAAACTTTTTTCTGGTATTTTTAATAATTATATCTGTTAAGAATGTCTTGGCTATACAATATTAGCTAAAATTTAAAACTGCAGTTTTAGATAAATAACTTTTAGACAAATAAGTGAATCCAAACAAACTTTTGCACAAATATGTTCTAAAATTTTATTAATATATGTAAAAATTTCGTACATTATTTTCTCATAAAAATTTGCAAAGAAGTATTATAAAATGATTGTACATTATTAAAAATCAAAAGTAAACAAAAATTTATGTAGATAATTTTTTAATAAGAGAATTGTGCTCAAATTTTACACAGTACTCAAACATAATAATAATCTACAAAATTTTTATATATTTTTAGTAATGCTTTAAGATGTGATATATCCTTATTTAAAAATATTTTTTATGTGAAATTTTTCTTTCAGATTTTTTTTATTATATCGACAAAAATGATATGACATATAATTGAGAACGTTACTTTAAGAAAATAAAATATATTATCGCGCGTGCGCCTTGTCATTATTTTTTATTAAAAAAAATTCATTGCTTTTTACTCTTTCGTTCTTTTGTAACGCTAAAATAAGATATTAGGTTTTAAAATTATATTATTTGAAAGTATAGTAACATTTAAAAATCTCAACTATATAGCAAGCTTCTCTTTAAATTAAATTTATCTGTATAATAATTCTTCTAATTTTCTTTATATTAATATCCTTTAGTATACTTACTTTGCAGAAATTTAAATTAAATTTAGAATTCATAAACATGTAAATTTTATCAATGGTTTTTATATATAATGTCATTATTAAGAATACTTTTAATATTTACTGCCTGGATCCAGTACTCAAGTACTGTGTGTGTGAAAAATAGTTCATATTAAATACATATAACTATAAACTTTCAGTATTGATAATAATTATCGGAACGGAGTTTAAAATATAAAGTACAAAATGTTTCCCCACACAATTTAAAATATAAAATATAAAACCTAAAAATGAATAAAATTTACAATTGCATATAACTATAAATGTGGCATATTGAGTGTATTTACTACTGAAGAGATGTATAAATCTATTGAGTATAAATAGGAATTAAAATAGTAAATGATAAAAGTAATAATTGAACTCTCGTTACTATATCATAAAAATATAATACCGTTATCATTATCGTTACCTCCCTTTTTGTAACAATTATTAATTTTTTCTAATTATAACGATAACAGTAAGTAATGCGTTAAGCTAATATAAACTTGGCATGTGTCATTAATTGGCTACAAGATAAAGCATTTTTGGATTTGAACTTCTCTATTCTGTAGTCAGTCAATATGCGTGAAAAATTTGTCGTATGATACATGAAACATCAGCCTTACTTTTTAACCCTAATAAATAAATTCGAATAGAATAACAAGGTTAAACAGAATAAAAAAACCTGTTAAAAATAATCAAATATGATTTCAAAAAATTAGTGATGGATTCTTCTTACGGATACGTTAATCAATGTCAAACACCTACCTGCTAACATGATGTGATTGTTGCTGTGGCTCATGTTTAATTAACTGTGTGGTCTGTTGATGCTGCGGGTGTTGCGGCAGATATAAGTGAGCGTGTGTACGGTTAGGGCTAGTTTCGCCGTCACTATCACCAACAGTGACACAGCTAATGACATTCTTGCGTTGCGTTCGATGTGACGACGAGCTGCTATGCGACGTAACGTGCCCGCTTCCATGTGGCTGGCTGCTTGCGTGCGTGGACTGTTGTACCGATTGTACAACACGCGGCGTCGACTGAGTGCTGCAAATTCAAGAATAAGAATCCTTTTTTATTTAATTTAGAGACAGACATTGTCGCGTGTTTCAACCATTGACAAATTAACGCCACATTCATGCAATATCACATGCTAAAAATGCTTTGCAATGATATCATTTATTAATTCTGATCTAGTTTTGTATTCAGTCGACAGTTGTTTCACACCAAGTACCGCAACCAGATCCCTAAATAATTCTTATCAATCGTGTGATAAAGTAAATCAAGCAAAACCATATCATTATTTAAAAAAAAAAAAAATAGATTTTATATACTTTATGCTAAAGACATAAATAAAGTACCTTATTAATTATTAAGAGTTCTGAATAAGGCTCATTTAATTATATTTTTAAAAAAACTTTGTTAAATGGAGCTTTTAAAACTATATTTCTAAAAAAACTATATTTCTCTATTTAATAGTTATCTTTTATTTTGTATTATTTATATAATATAAAATATTAAACTATAAATTTTTATTTCCAAACTGTAGATTAAATAGATATTTTATTTCATATCTTCATTTTATTTTATAAACTCTGTTTAATAGATCTTATTCGATCCAAACGTTTTATGACTTAAAAAAAAATATCTATAATCTGCCAAGATTAAGTTATCTTTACAAGATTTCTGAAGTAAAACGCGTTAAGTAAAATTCTGAATAACTTAATAACAGAATATCAAAATGGAAAATTAAAAAATTGATTTTATTCTTCATGACATTTAATCTGTTAACCGCGGATTGATTCTTTCAACTTAAGTAATTATTATACTTAATTAATTACTATTAATCACACCGCCACCATATAACCATATAACACCATCATATTACATTAATATACCTTCGTATGACTTCTTCACGGACAGGACGTCCGTCGCCCGACAGGCGAGTTGCCAAACTTTGACAGGCGCTGCACTGACGGTCTCCACAGCTGTCAACGATATCCATGCGTGATTCTACTACCAACTAATAATGCACTAACAGATACGCGTGCTTAACCGAATTTTTTATAAAAATAGTAATCTGTCGATAAAAAGATAGTCAATACTTTGAATATCTATGTTCTTAACGCTTTTTTTTATTAGCCTATAACCTATAGATTTGGATCTACAAATTTGGATGTAATTTTTGGAAAATATAAATACTGATGCTAGAGACGCGAGAAAAAAATCTTACATCAGTTATTACATTTAACGAATAAACATAAAAATCATTACATGTATCTATAATATAAATCTATAATATCTAAATCTGAACTCTACTAACTGAAATTATACCAGTTTTCAATCTCTACTACAGTCTAAAGTTTAAAAATTAAAACTCAAGAATATATTCTAAACTACAGCAAAATTTTGTTATATTTTATTAATTTATAATATAGTAAGAAGTGGACAAATTTTTGGTATAATACTCACCATTTCCCAGGTGCTTCATCTTCACTATCACTGATCGTAATAACGGAAACAGCTGGCGAAGGCGTGTCATCAATCGTGATAGTTTGCTGTCGCACGGATGCGACCGGCTGATGCTCCACGTTATGACTACTACTGTGCTTGCTACTGTGATGATGATGAGTATGCACCGGTTGCTCCTGCCAATGGCTGCTTGACGTTGGCGAGTGTCGTCGCATGCTACTCGGTGGGGTGCTCTCCTTGACTCGCTTCTTCACCGGACTCAGTTGTTGGGTCTCTTTCTTATGTTCATGTCTGTGCTGAGTCTGCTGAGGTACCGTCACATGATGCTGATGGTGTTTGGTAACGGTGCGCTTGCCCCAGCTTTGCGGTGGATGTTCGACAAGTGCACTAGCATTGTAAACTTCCGTGACAGGAAATACCGGCCGCTGATCCTTCCCCAAAACAAGGGAGATTAGTTAAAAACTGTAACGATGTTATTACTCTGGGATGATTTGCATTTAATGAAATCTCTTCATCCCATATAATTTACTTCTGGTTTTTTTAATATTTAGACTGTAATTTTTGAACATTTCTCTATCTAGTTAAAAAATGTTATTGAGTATTTTCTAACTTTACGATGTGTAAAAAACGTAGGAAAAACATGCTTTATACAGGATTTCAACGATAAGTAATATGATGTAAAATATTATAAATGAAAAAGGGAAAGCTGCACGCAAATATTGACAAGCCTCAATTTTTCAATAAATACTATAGACAGTTTATTGACAAATGCTACCTGTAAAATAGCCGAACTGTCGACGATAAGGGGTCTTCCCCAATCTCCAGTATCACTCAGCAGCGGCTGCTGGATGTGCTGAGGCGGTAATTGTTGCCACGACGGTACGATTGCGGCCATTTGACGACTTCCACCAGGCCAAGATGTCTGCACAGCATTCTATGATAATCATAAACATACATCAACACACACTAGACCATTATACGGTCATTCAGAAGCAAAATTGTCAAATTTGAAAAGTTTCCTCTAAATTTGTATTTTTTTTATAATTACGAGGAATTTTGGGAAAAATAAAAATACTATAGATTTTTTATATGTATTTTCATCTCCTAAAAATTTTCTTAAAAACTTTTTATCTTCCAAAAAATCTTTTGTGATAATAATAAAATTCAAATTTGAGGGAAGATCACCCCATTTGACAATCCTGTTCGGAAGTGAATATTATACTTACGGTAAGCAACATTTGCCGGCCAGTCTCGACCATAGACACGGGAACTGCAGCATATTGTTGCTGGGCAGCTGCAGCTGCCGCGGCCACGGCTTGCTGCGATATAATCGACGATTGTATCTGCAAAGGTGCCTGTTGCGCTTGAGGTGGCTATGTAAAATAAATCGTTATTAATGACCAATCGTTCCAATAATGAACTGATTGCTTATGATATAAGAATTATTGTATTTCTTACTTGAGCAACAACTACATGCTTCGCAGGACTTGGCATAGTCTGGTAGCCATGCGGTGGACACAATATGCTGGGTACCAGTTGATGCGGAAAGTCGTGCATACCACTACGTCCGCTGTTAGATCCGCTTGATGAACCGCTGTATTGTGTCGCCCGTCGACTACTGTTGCTATATATTTGATACTAAAATTTAAAAAATATAAATTATATAGAGTCAACAGTTTTAATTTGTACAATTCAAGATAAAAACAAGAATGATATACGACTTCATGTGAAAGCTTATAATCAGCAAATCTCTAGTTCATCTCATCTCATATTGCTCATTTGTTAAAATAATGACATAACTCAAAACAAAGTCTTCTAGTTTGAATGTTTTAAATTGTGAAAATTTTATAACATTATTTTAATTTGGTATAACAATTTTGGTACAACAATTTATGTGGTCTACTAATTATATAGTGGAATACAAATAAATAAAATAAAAATATTATTAATTTCTCATTTACAAGTAACCTTCGCCAAGTGACACGCAAGGATTGTTTTCATCTTTAGAGATCTAATTCAGCAATCCAAAAAAGAAAACCTTAATATTGTTTCAGACCATTCATACAAGATGTTCAATTTAAAATAATATAAAAAAGATATAATAAAATATTTTGCATTTTTGCTGACTTATGTGTTCTTTGAAACAACTTTTGTTTTACAAGTTTTTCTTAAATGTCTCATTTATGACATATTTTATCGTTTCTTTCTTATATCATATCAAATTAAACTTGTATAAGTGGTCTAAATAATATTGAGTTATTTCTGTTATCATAATTTATATTTTAGAGGGTTGTTGAATCCTAAAGATAAAAACAATTGGCGTGTGTCACTTGACGAAGATTACTTGTCCATGTATTGAATTTATATTAAAATTCTGTTTTGTTTTTACAACTCAAAATGGATAATTTTGATAATTTTATTGTTATAACAAATAAGCGACATGTGCTTCAGTTCTTAAAAAGTTAATTATAGAAATAAAAGTTTTGTAAAACAAATATGATAATACAAGACTCCAATCCGTTTTAGGATAAATTAATACATATGTATGCATATAATAAGATAAAGGGTTGCATAAACATACTAGATTGTCATATCCTGTTTGCGCGGTGCGGTGTTCTCTGACTAATCGTTGCACTTGATTAGACAATTGATTGTTGAAGGTGAGAGTCACCGCACTGCCATTGGTAGTTGGTACAAAGTTGGCTACTAAAGACGTTGGTGGAGGTGGCTGAGGCGCCGGCGGAGCTTGATGATGCGCAGGACTCGCAGTAAAGTCTCCAGCGCGCCTGCAAACCTCCATCATTTGGACGGAAGCTTTGACGTTGTTACAATGCGCGTAATCGACTAGATGTGCCAGAGTAACAAACGCGTGGTTCAGTGCTTCGCCGGGTGTTATACGGCGCTCCTTTAACAAATAATAATTGTATGAGAAAAGAGAAAACTTCGTCTCAATACACAAAAAAATCTCATTTTTTAATAAGGTTTTTCAGCTTAAAAAAATACAAGTCATATAACTTTTCATTTATATATATATATATATATCTTTAACAAAAAAGTTTCTAACATTTCAATCTTCAAAATAAAAAATAAAATTTAAGTAATAAAAACATGTTTTTTAAAAATAATTACTTCATAATATTAATAAATATTAATATAAAAAAATTGTACAATTCATAAACATTTCATACCTTTACACAAAAATAATTCGGTAGAAATTTCATTTTTTAATTCCAACACGTTTTTTAAACTCTCTATTCTCTTTTATGTAGATAATTTGTCAAAATTCTTATATTTTGTTTACAATTAAATTATTTAAAACTTTTTCTCATAAAGCTCAATGTTATTTTAGATAATTATTTTAAAAAAATACTATATATGTGTATATGTAGTCAACAATTTTAGAAAATTCAGGAATATTTATATATTAATTATAAATATATTCTCAAAATTTTATCAATTTTTATACAAAATAAAAAGTAATAATAATTTTGTTATATAAAAAGACTAGAAAACCTCTTTAAGAGCATCAATTAGATATTACTACCTGGTCCATTGTAAGCATTCTTTTCAAAAGGTCAATAAATTCTCTCCTATCTGCTTTTTCTGGCAAAAGTTGACCGCCGTCTAAGTCAGTCGGTACATTCACCTGACCGATATCGTCAAGGCAATTAAAAATATATTTTCTCGCTTCCTTGGATTTGATACCAGTCTCTGCTTCGTGTTCTTCCGGTGTCTTTAATCGCCAAAATGGATATGTACCTAAATATACATGCAAAATTTGTAAAAGAAAAGTTTCCGCTAATCGATAATGTTGTTTTGTAGTTAACAATCAAAGTTTACGCACTGTCCATGTCCCGATAAAAAAATTTTGTTGTTTTGCTAGCATTGTTTAGCATATGCTCAGTCGGTAGGCCCTGCGTTTGACTTATATATCGAATTTGATCATATTCGGAACTGCCCGGATATAGAGGCCATCCCAGAAACAACTCTGCGACCACACAGCCGAGCGACCACATATCTATCGCTTCACAATACGGAAGTCCCAGTATGATCTCGGGTGCGCGGTAGTATCGCGATTGCAGGTAGGTGTTACAGACGGCTTTGGATACGTGCGAGGCCGATCCGAAATCAATGACTTTCACTCGATAGGGCTGACGCATTGGATCCACCAGCATAATGTTCTCTGGTTTCAAATCAGCATGTATCAATCCTAATTGCTGTAAAGGTAAAGGCATTTGCGCGTTAATTCTCAATATAATAATACTAACTACAATGATACTGTACCTTCAGTTTCAACAGCGCAGTCAATACTTGCTGCAGAATGGGCCTAATGTACTTGAGCGGTAAAGGTGAAAATTTATTCTGCTTCAAGAAATCGTAGAGGTTTTGTTCTAACATTTCAAATACCAAGCAGGTATGTGATTTGTGCTGGAAGCACTCGTAGGCGCGCACGAAATTGAACTCATCCGCATTTTCCTGACTAAGTCGAGACAGGATGGAGACCTGCAAAGTATAATAAATATGATAAATTGTCCGGGATAAATTGTACAGAGATATAAATCAGCTGACGTTTATGATCCAAATATCCGCGTCTTCTTTTTACTTGCAATACGTACCTCAATCTGACCTTGGCGCGCATACGAAGGATGGTTCTTTAGAATTTTGATGGCTACTATGTCGCTTGTTCCTTTTTTCCAACATTTTACAACCTGTAAGAAATCGATTTGTCAATCCTGCTTTGACGAGGAAAAATAAACGGTCAATTTAAAATATAAGAGTTTAAATTACACAGCAAATCCTTACCTGTCCGAAAGTACCTCTGCCGAGAAACTCGAGGACTTCATACTGGTTGGTCATAGAGTAGAGAACTTCGTGCTGCACCAAATGATAATCCCCGTCGCCCTGGGGATTGCTACTGCCGCCGCCGTTGGCCGCGTTGGCCACTTGCTTGCTATGCGCCGTCATACTCGCCTGCTTGCTGTGTTGTTGCTGTTGTTGTTGCTGCAGCTGCTGTTGCTGTTGAGTATGGTGCGACACTACAGAACTACCCACCACATTCGCGGAGTGGATTGCCAGGCCGTCACCATTACCTTCCCTCGACCAAGTTTTTCTCTGTAGGAGGAATATACCTTATAAAAAATATTTGAGCGTTAAGAGATCGCCGTCGATGGTAGAATACAGAAGATGCAGCATTAAATTGGGTGGCTAGACGGACGAGAGCAATCATAACGAGGAACAATACATCTTTTAATATACACTGAGAGAAAAAAGCTTATTGAACTTGATTGAATTTCTTCAGTTCAAGTATTCATAGATTTAACTTTAAATCATTAGCATTAACATAGATTAATCACAATCTCAGTTTAACTTTTTATTTTTTTCTAATCAGAATTAAAAAAAGATAGAAAGCAAGTTACATATATACATATATACATGTATACATACATACATACATATATATACATACGCAAACAAACATTAAATACATAAATACTTCAAGTATTTATATATTTATATATTTAACTTAAATACATAAAATACTTAAATTTCAGTTTAAGTATTTATATATTATATTTAAATACATAAATACTCTCTAAATTTCGTAAAGTGAAAAATTACTCGAAAATTGCACGAGTACAATTTTCACTCCTTTACAGTGAAATTTCCCTCCACGAGACTCGAAGAGTACCTGAAGAAATCTAGCCAAGTTGAAAAATTTAGTAAAGCTAACAGCAATATTTTTTCTCAGTGTTACAGCCCTCGACGACACACAACTCGCACATCTCCGAAAAACCCAAAAATGCGAGCGTGCTACCTGTGACGGACGATCCCAGGGATTTGATATTTTTTGCGTTAGCATCGAAGCGACGAAGAAAAGCTTCGGTCGCCGCCGATAGCGTGATTCGCATTCGCGCGTCGTTGGAGATCAATTAATGGGCGCGTGCCTGTAGAGCGAACATTATGTATCGCGTACATCCTGCGCGTTCGTGCGTTCTATACGTGAACAATGGCAGCATGAATCAAATGCCCGCTCATCGATCGAGGGAGGATCCAAGAAACAATTCTCCCCTCCCCCCTCTCTCTTTTTTCGATCGTCAGAACGAAACAACCGATGTTCCATTTCTATCAAGAATCACTGTATCAGTAAACAATAATCAGTAAATAGAATTACATTTTCATGTAAAGAATAATTTTAATTAACTCTGTAGAAAGATTAGACCTAAAGCATCAACTAATTTACAATTTATTATTTTAAAGTTTAATTATTTTAATATTTTAATTATTTAATTATTTAATTATTTTTGTTAAATAATTATTAACTGGTGATTGTTCAGGTGATCCAATGTAGATTAACTTTTCTTTCAATTTAACTTACTCTTTATTTTTTCTAATTGTTAGAACTGTTAAGAGATAAAGAATAAATGGTTCTCGAGCCTTTTTATACGAGAACTTGATTAAAAATTTTGAAAATAAGCTTTGATATGTGTGTATGTGTGTGTGTGTGTGTAAGCATTCTTTAATTTTTTTCAATTTTTTGATCATATAGTTTCCTTTAAATAATTTAAAATAACATTAAATCTTGTGAAAAGGATGATTTTGATGTAGTTATTAACGTACTTGCAAACAAAATATAAAAATTTTGAAAAATTATACTCATAAAAAAGAATGGAGTTTATATATACCAAGAACATTTTAAATAAAAAAATAGTTTTATTGGAAAAAATAAAGAATGCTTTATACAATTCTCTTTAAACATAACGTCACACTAGTGCAAATGTGACAATTTTACTTTGATTACATTTAAATCATTATCATATAAATATTTATAAATAATAAATCATCGTTTTTATTATTTAAATTTTGTTCATTATTTATTTATATTTAAGAGAATCAATTGGGAAACCTCCTTAAACTTTAATCTCGATTTAACCTTACTGTTTATCTTTTTCTCAGAACTGGAAAGTGATAAAGAGTGAATTAAAACGAGATTAAAACTAATCTACACCGATAGAAACGGACACGAGTCTGTCGTCGTCCGCCCGGTCCCTCGCGAATTTCCGGTGCCAGTCGCGGTTTCTGCGAATCCGGCAGAAATTCGCGGACATCACGCGCTGGGACGCGATATCCGCGCGACGTGATGGCCGGTATACATATGAAATATGTAATGGGAGCCTTGAAAGCGCAATCGATAGTTAACTACGCCATACGGAAACGTTATCTACGCCGCGTCGTGCCGCGTCGTGCCGCGCCGGCCGCCCCAGCTGCGCGATGCGTTCGTGACACCGCGCGCGCAACGGATCGCGACCGATAGACGACCGAAACGCGAGCCACGGTTCTCTGTAATTATCCTCGCCGGTGCGCAGTTCGCGGATGCACGTGCACTCGGTGTATGACCGGCGCCGAGGGAGAGGGAGAGGAGAAGGCAGACGGGAGCGCGCGGAGGGCGGCCGGGCCTCCAGGAGGAGGAAGGAATCTTTACGGCTTCGAGGAATCGGATTATCCGCGCGGAGGCTCTTCCTCAGGCCTCCTCGGGTCGACGATACCGATGCACCCGCTTCCGGATGACAACAAACTCTCCCGTTCTCGCCCGGAAAAGAAAAAAAAGGAAGGAAGGGAGTATATATATTCGTAATATTTTTTTCTTTTAATAAGTGAAACAGCACGAAGTAGCACAACGTAGCGGTCGCCTATGATTCGGTCGAGGATTCGTAAATCGATCGATCGGCGGCGACGGCGGCAGCGACGACCGCGGTGCAGGCGGGTCGTATGAGCCAGAGGATGACGTACAGGTGCACAAAGTGCGACAACTATCGCTGCCGCTCGTTTGTAGTGATATTCATAAAGTTAGCCTTCCCGGTAATAGACGTCACTTTCCCACGACAACATTGCGCGCCGTACGCTCGCTCGCTCGAATCGGGGAATTAACGAGCGTCGAGGAAATTGTGATACCTCCTCCCTTGTCATTAGGGGCTCGTTAACTCTCGGACGTGTATGGTGTCGTCGGCGAGAACGCTAATTCGAACGCGCGAATGCGGGAATGCGGCGTAGTTCGGTTCGAGAGGATCGCGGTCCTCCTCGTCCAAGTTGCGGAGTATCACGCGACGTATATCGGCATGCATGCCGAATAGATTCAGTCGCTAGCTGGCTGGCTGGCTGGCTGGCTGGCTGACTACTATTACTACTAATGCTACGGTGTGCCAGCGTTTAAACGCCGAATTAAACGGTTGTGCAATTTAGGCCCGTTTCTACCAATATAGATTAATTTTAATCTCGGTTTAACTAATTATTCTTTATCTTTTCTAATTTTTAGAACTAGATTAAGATAGCAAGTAAGTTAAACTGAGATTAAAGTTAATTTACATTGATAGAAGTTGGGCCTTAAAGCCGATCCGAAACGCATGCGAGTTTGAAAAAAAGTTTGATAATAGCTGCCAAGTTTTATTTCATTTTTAGCGAATTAAATATTTAGTAAATATCACCAAATGCACTAAAGATGTCAAGAAAATTTTCTCTTAGAATTTATCCTCAAAATCATGGCAGTTGTGAAACAACACAGACTCCGAAGAATCTTAATATAATTTTAAAATTTAATTATTTTTTATTATATTACAGAATAATGGTTTCTAAAGTTTTATTAAATTTTACTAAAAGTAAAGTTCGTGATTGTGAGGGTAAATTCTAGGAGGAAATTCTCTCTGTGTAATATCTAATCGTTTGAAAACTGCTAAATATTTAAAAAAGTAAAAGTAGTGTTTAGTTGATTTGGGTTATATGAACTAAATATTTTATTAAAATTATTTTATTCAAATTTTAGTAACAGACTAAACTTGATTATTATTATCAGCCTTTTTTTCAATGCAGCGTTACAATAAGAACGGTAAGTCGCGCGACGCACAATGAATCGAAATATCGGAATTAGTGGATGACATTTTTCTTACGATAGCTCGACATTTATATCTTTCATATCTCCATTTTAAGATAAAATTAAGTGTGAATAAACGATATTGATTGATAATTTGGATCCCGAAATTTTATTGTTCAAGGATTGTAATAATTTATTTTTTCTTCTTGCAATAATTGATGTCTCCTTGAAAATTTGTTTCAAATCTATATATATATATATATATATATATATATATATATACATATATATTGTTTAAAATAATTTTTAGTTAAATATAATAGACAATAGACTTTCCGTAAAAACATAAACGAGTCATGTTTATGTCGTTGTAAAAATAATTTTTAAAATAAAATTTTCTTTGTTTCAACATTTAAATTTTATTTAAAAACGAATATAAATTAGCACTAATATTCACATTTTTTTACTTTATACATTTTCTAAATCATACTTTAAAAACGGTGTTTACAGTGACCACTACTATTCCAGGGCTCATCAAAAAGTAAAATGACACAAGCTTTATAAAGTTGAAGCCTAGATATAGATATATAGTACTTGATAGTAAACGGTTTTCAAAATATTGTGTTTAAACAAAATGGCAAAATCAACACAGTGATTTTTCATTATGAATTATTTTTCTTGGTTGCAACAAAAAATTCAATACGTAAAAAAATCTTACATCAAACATTACAGAGTTTTTAAAATCCATAAAAATGTGTATTTTACAAATCGATAAGTCGAGCTATCTTTAAAATATCGCGAAAATATGATTTAAGGCGACGCCATTATACAATTTTTTCAATGTCAAATAGAAAAAAATATCATCTTTCCAATGGAACAAATACAATTTCTATAGCTTTTCATAGGCGGAGAATAATCGAATTGAGATCGACTTTCTTACTGTTTCAGTTTTTCTGAAGAATGTTTAAGGAAATTTGGAGCGAAGCTCAACAGTTTGTAATTTTTTAAATATCTCTGACTTTTTTAAATTTTCTTGATTTTTCAATTTATCAATATACGATAAAATATTATAGATAACTATACGCAAAAAACAATTGCAAAATGTATCAGGTTGACCGCGTAAAATGTTATAGATAGGTAGGTCCTTGATTGTACAATTTCAAGGCACAGTCAGAAGCAACGTTTCATCAGCAATTTTGGAATTATAGCAATGTTAATGTTCAAGTAACGATGCCGAAGTACTTGTCAATAAAAAGCCGATTTAAAGGGTTTTGATTTGATTATACAATACATTTTTTATACTTTAAATTAAAAAATGACGACTTCATTTTCTCGCCCGCGTTTACTAATCTTATAGTTTTGACCCACTGTGCGACGCAGTAAGCAACGTGTTACCATGTTTTGTGTGTCGCGAACGGCGCGCGGAGCGAAAATGTTAGGAGACACTCGTACCGCGAACACAATGAATCAGCGAAAACATTACACGACAATGTAGTTACGATCCGCGCAATACTACCAAATCGACGACATCGGGTCGCGACTATAACGTGAAACTTTGTCGGATAGATAGAACGAGCAGCGCTCGTCGAGAAGGAGATGCCGAGGACGGCGCGGGGAGGTCGGACGAAACATCGGTGCGATTCTCCAACAACAGATGTTAAGACGAGCTTATGGACGAGCTCGTGTCACGCACAACGGTTTCGAACCATGGCGAGGTCACCGCGGAATCCGCGGATTAGCCTCTCTCGTTGCCGATTAATCGAGGGACGATTCTATTGAACGCGGGCGTCGTGACGCGACTGTCGGGAGAGACGGCCGCGGAGATTGGAGCAAAATGCAAGCGATCGAGAACGACACGCGAACGGACGGTACAGTATCTTCTTGGTACAATCTCAGCCTTTCCCTTTCGCCCCGGCGAGAAGAAGGCATCGCAGTTGCGAAGCGAGAAGTATCACGACTTCACGTCGTTGCCAAAGCACAGGCGTCTCTCTCTCTCTCTCTCTCTCTCTCTCGCCGGCTGAAATGACCGCGACTCTCCTATAGTCTTCTCCTTGCCTGCGCCGTATGCCAATAAGCGGTTAACAGTCATTAAGTTTTATTTGTCGGAACGCTAAAGACGGCGACCGCGAAGGAAAGTTTCTCCCGCGCCTGCTCTCCATTAAGGAGAATACAAAAAACTAAACGGCGAAACGTTACCGCGGTTATTCCCAGTTCTCGCGTATTAACAACACACAACGCGCACAACGCCGATGACGGTCGGCACGAGAGGATACGGAGCGAAGTGGCGAAACGACAACAAGTAGCAGCAACCGCCGCCGCCGCCGCCGCCGCCGCCGCTGCGAAACACGAAACCAGCAAACAAACGACATTAAGACATATTGCGGATTGTTTGCTCATTGTGCAGATTATGCGCCATACTAAAAGAACAGAAAACATACAAAAAAGCTGCGCGTTTAGCGAAAAATATGGACAAACATTAAGAAGGTTCTCCGATCTTTTCACGTCATGTGTAAAAACTCGAACATATTTCCAGAAAAGGTTGACGATTGATATATGGACGTTTTCTGAATATATCCCCAGTTTTTTGAACATATAAATTTCTTTAGAAAAACTTTCTAAAATATTCAAGAAAAGATTTTAAGAAATTTTATTGTAAACAAAGTATAAGAATATTGAAAAACTATATAGTTATGAGAAAGAATAAAGTTTAAAGAACATTTTGAAATTAAAAAAATTGATTGACCGTATTATTTCGTCGTAAGAGTATGTAAAATATTTACGAATTCTCTATAAATATGATCATACAGGTGAGAATGTGGCAATCTTGCTTATTATTACGTTTAAATCACATTATCGTAAATAATTGTCAATATTGTAAAGAAAATATTTTTTGAAGTAATTCACATTACCGTTTTATTCATATTTGATTCATTATATTTAGAGGATGGTAATGCCAAAAACTTCTACGTGAAAAGACACACGTAAATAAAATCGTGTGACTGCCCCTTCACAAAAATAAGTTGGAGAACTTCCATAATAATAAATACAGCTGAAAAACAGAAAAAGAAAGAGAAGGTGAAAGGAGACTCGATCGATGATAACGTTGTCAAAATCGAAAAAAAAATTAATGATTAAACTTGAAATACGAGTCTCTAATTTCAGTTCTCTAATTCTGATCTTTAGCTCACGACCTTTAGAATGGACGAGCACAAGATAAAACTGCGGCCGTGCTAGATTTAGCACGTCGAACGTGTAGACGACACAAGGGAACACGAATTGTCCATTGAACAATTACAAGCGCGACTTTTAAGGGTGTATCGGACATACAATCTTAAACAAAAGTGCATGAAATTTGAAATACTTAAATATCCACGCCTAACGCATAGTAAATCTAGATGTAAGAAACTTGAACGATAATTGGAGTCTTATTTTTACTCTTACAAAGGTATTTTTCACGTATTTGTGATTTTTTTCACTTATGAGTTTAAACTTTTGACAGTGAAAATGCACAATTATCTCAAGTTGTATTTTATTTCTTTAAAACGGTGTAGTGAAGACAATTGAAACTTGGTAGATATTTTCATCTATTCATATACTAGATATACAAAAAAAATTAAAAACGCTGGTATTATTTCTTCTATATTTTTTTAGCTGTTTCATCTGTCAAGATCCTCTTTTTCCATAAGATAGAAAAGGATACCATGTAAAATCAGTGAAAATTAAAATAGTTATAACTCAGCAACCGTTTAGTGCATGCGTTTTCAATTTTTTTGCAGTACATTAGGAAAACTAAGAGAACAATTTTACAAATTTTTAGCAATTTTGTACCATTTTAAACTTCAGTTCGATACATCCTTAAAAGAAACATAGAAAGCAGAACAGCGTCAACCAACCTTCTGGCCACAGCGCTGGTACGTGTCTAAGAGCTTGATCGTCGAGGCTCGTACCAAGGTCTGCTGGTTCGGACTACTCTTCTGCAGCGCATTATTATTGTGCAGCGAGCTGAACGCGGTATTAGCACCGTTCACGGAGTACCGTTGTTGTAGACCGGTATTGTCCAATTGGTAGTCGCTGGTCGATTGGACCAATGCGTGCTGGATCACCGGCTGGCTCACGTTGTAATCCAACTTGCGCTTCTTACTGTGGTGGTGACCGGTGTTGTTACTGCTGCTGCTGCTGCTGCTGCTGCTGCTGCCGTTGACGCTACTCGTCTGCTGTGTTTGGATGAACATGTCACACATTCCCTGCAATCGGAAAGTAATAACTCCGTTAATGTCGAACGCAATGGCGATCCATTAATTTCTTTGCGACATAAATTTTTATCTACTATTATATTCATTATATATTACTTTCGTTTAAAAAGATCTGATTGCATAAATTAGAAATCTGGTAGATTCAATCTGTACATCCATTCGGAAATGGTCGAATCAACATTCTGCTAGAAACTGCTAGAGAATCATGATTAATTCTTTCCTTAAATTAAATATATCTTTTAGTCGGTTGTTCCAACTTCTTGGTAAACTTACCTATCAGATAAACATATGTTTGCCTTCATTTATTCAAGAAAAGAAATGAAGATAGACACATGCTTACCTGGTAGGTAAATTTACCAAGAAGTTGGAACAACCGACCCTTAATAATATATGTATATAATTTAAATCTAGTACATCAGCCACACTTGAGTAAAAAAAAGTGTTTAGTGAATATAACTAAAATTTTTATAGAGCCAATCAGAAGATGCTAATTGAATCTTGATAATTAAGTCTATTAAATGTTTAACTTAAATAGAAAGATTTTTCTCTTAGAAATTAATTGGATTCGATTAAAGTTTTAATTTTTTTTACATTATATATGGGCTGTGTTACATAACATATAATATACAATATATGTTTGATTAAAATTATAGTAAAATTTTTCGAAGTCCGGGATGCATGCAGTTACTTCGATTTTGAAGGTAAATTCTCTCCGTATAAAATATCGAATCCAATTGTCATAATTATCTGTTTGGATTCATCAAAATGCATTCTATTATATCACGGTTTACTGGTACAATCAAAAGATTTTATTTTTTATTCAATCGATATTGATTTTTCAGGTAAAAGTTTAATCATTAAAAAAGTGCTTGAGTATTTTTTTGTAGAAAATTAAAATATCGATAGGTTAAATATTCAAGTAATAAACACTGTTTCGTCGAAAGTTTAAAAGACACTTCGATACAAAAGCGCGAGTCGCCATGACAAAAAAAAAAAAAAAAAAAAAATGCCGCAGAGAACACAAAAAGTAAGGCCAACGACCATGAATATTTTAGAGCCTCCTTCGCCGACGTGTCCACGTCGTCGATTTGGGTCAGTGATTCTCAAAGAGGTTTCGCCAGATATCATATTTCTACGCGCGTGCACAGCCGCATGCACATCGCGAAATGGTCGCGGTTCCTTTTCTTTTTTCCAATAAATGCGAAACCGCGTTGTTTGCGAAGAGCAAACAATTACCACGGGAACTCACTGGTTAAACCATCTCCAGAACGGTCTTTTATTCATTCCTGCCTCGTCACTTCATCGTCAGGGCTGAAGATTCCTAGCGCTCGTTTTCAGACTATTAACCACCTTTATCATGCGGATACATTAAAGCTTTACGTCTCGAGACACAACCTCTCGGTTTCGGGATTCTATTTCGAGAACTTCGTGGCTCTTCAGTCTATCATGGAAAATTATAAATCTCGTGACGCGCACTGTCACGTTCTACATTGAAAATTATTGCTTTGTACGCAAAAAGAGAAACGAGGTTCGTATCACGCAAGTATGACCTATAAATGAATGGAGCTCGGCTCCGCCCGAAACACGTTATCGCGCCTTCCAGCGCCTGATTTTCGACATTAATCAGCTTGACGTCAAATCGAAAACGTAATTCAGATTACATGTGTTCAAATTAAATTAATGAACCTAACGTTGCAAGGCTCCTTAATTGCGGCGACGTGCGGTCGTACCATTTTCTCGTTTGCTATCGAGTCACCGTAATTCCATCTGATCGCACTTAGATACGTGCGGTATATTGCACAACGCAGTCTGTGACTCATAATCAGAGCTGCCGCCCGAATAATACCGGGCGTACAAAAACATCCCGATCGATCGCAATCCCGCAATGTCTCGGAAACACGGCGCGTTTTCAATTCTACCTTCCCTCGTGAGTTTCCCTCGCCCGTTCCTCCTTTTGTCAATTTACCTATCATATCGGCACGCATCTCATTCTCCCTTTCTCTCTTCTTCCCCCTTTATCGCTCTCGGTCTCGCCGTCGTTTACCTGCGTGCGCGACGTGCTCTAATTATAGTGCTGACTGTCAGAAATGCTGGTCGGCACATTGTGAACGATCTACGGTACCACGAGGTACAGTTACGTTTAAGTTAACCGGCTCGGCATCCGTCGGATCTCAACAAAGTGATGCGAACAAGTAGTACGACAGATCGTCTGGCGAACCGTAAAAAAAAGCTTCTCCGCATCTTGACGCAGCAGTTACAGCGAGGCGTCTTTTCTCTCTGTTTCTATCTCTATTTCTCCTCCTTTTCCTCGCGTTACCCAGTCTTAATCGAAGTAACGAGCCTTAGTATTAAAACGCTAATTGAGGAGATCATTATAAATAACGGTATCACATTCAACGTTCCTGGCAACTTTGTTTAATTACGAGTCGTTTTTGATGTGAAAATTGGCTTACATGAACTTTCAGCGTATCAACTCTCACGTGCAGAGAATAGTGGATTTTTACAAAAATAAAAAAAAAAACGAGAATTATATTCGTGACATATGTATAACGTAACGATATATTATCCGTATATTTTGCTTGGTCGTCGTATAAAGCGGAGCAAAATATACGAGTAACACAGGTAACGCGCGCGCGAAGGCAAATAGAAATCGCGGTAATCTATTTCAACGAAATAATAAGCAGCGCTCCGTGGAACTCGCCGGGAATGTGTTCGAGGTAATTCATCAGGTCGCGTCACGGTGACTCAGCCCCGAGTAAAAGTAACGAAACTTTGCGTCACCCTGTAGGCGGCCCCCGCGCCCGTAATCCGTGTGTGTATGTGTGTGTACACGAGCGAGTACGTAGGTATGCATCACGCGCGCTTATATTCCGCGCGATGAGTCAAGCCGATCGATTGATGAAACGGGAAAATCCGAGCTTGTGCTCGCCGAACGGCCGAAAACTTTCGTGGCGAAAATTGCGAGGCCGAGCTAACAGCGTAATCCGAATGATGCCGGTCGTGTCTTAACCGTCTTGACGGATTCGCGACCGATCGTGTGTACACGGTGTACACGCAAAAATACGTCACGACGTGACGACGCGACGGTAAGAGTATGTCTACCAATCGATTCTTCCTGGCGATCTTCTTACGCTGAGAAAGAAAACATTTGTTGTAACCTGACTGAGTTTTTTAACTTGATAACTTGATTTCTTCGCAGTTCAAGTACTTCTGTATTTATTCTCCAAATATCGTAGAGTGAAACGTCACTCTAAAAAAGTGAAAACTGAGCTTGTGCAATTATATTGCCACTCTAATAAGAATACAAAAACAGTCTTGTAGAAGTTCTATTACAAGAGTAAATTTCAACTCTTGGGATAAGTTAAGGTATGATGGTCATCCGGAGAAGATGGCTAGTGGCTATAATTTCTTTAATAATTGCTAAATAATGTGTTCTTGTAATTATTTTCAAAGCTAATCGATATTTATTGTAATTTATGTGCGTATACTATTCTAAAATAAATAAATATATTGTGGATATTATATCGCGTTTTTACTTTCAATTGTCTGCAAAGTTTTTATTCCTTAACAATCGCCAACAACGTCGAATAAATTACAATTGAGCTGTCAAAATTAACATTAAACACATAACGAGGGTGTGTAAATTGTAATGTGTGATTGTATCTTTGATTTCTTGTTCTATTTTTAATAACTACTATGACTATCTTTCTCTTACAGTTTGGATAAAATGGCCCACAATTTTTTTTCGAGAGTGTTTACGTATATATTTTATAAAAAAGACAAAAATTAAATTGCGCACCTAATATTTTAAATTTGATATATACTGACAATGAGTTAAAAGGATCCTAAACTTATATGAACATTTATGATAAAAAATATTTAAAAATAAAATTATATATAATAATATGTGACAATAAAACTAAAGATGTAAAATTATAAGTTTTTTTATTATTCTATAAATGTTAAGTACATAAAATATGTATAGTCCTATAATGCTGGTCACCTTTTCCTTAAAAGTTGTAAAAGATGGCCAATGTTAATGTTTCGATATTTTGATAATATAAAATTTTTATTAAGTATTTTCTCTTTAATATCAATAGTGTAACATGCTTTAACTTGGGTAAAGTAATATACCAAACGTTATAAAAAATAATAAAAATAAAAGTACGTTTTTTTACATTTTACAAAACTGTAACCATTATACCAGAGTTTACTATATAACGTTTACTGTAGAGTGATAAATTATTCGAATAATTATACAAACTCAATTTTCACTAGCTCGACATTTAGAAAGTATAAATACTTCACTAATATTTGAATTAAAATTTTATGTATTTAAGCTAAATCTATAAATAGCTAAACTGTATGTAGAAATTTAATAAGTTAAAAAATTTGGTCAACCTACAAGTAGAAAGTACAAATTTCGTTATCCCTCTCTTTCTCTTCCTCTTAAGATAAAGTGTGCAATAAAAAATTTGTTTATGAAGGAGTGAAAATGTATGCCTTACCGACAGAGATAAAGTGGAAGACTCGAGCTGTTTAAAAGAATGATGAAAGAGTATAATTTGAATATTGTAAATAGATTATAAGTTATTATCGGTACTAGAAATACCTGAGAAAGTTAATAAAGACAATCAATCAATCATTCTTTCTTTTTTTCAAGTCAAGTTATACAAAAGCGGAGGCAGCTGTGTGCACAGAAAAATATATTAAATTTTTATAATAAACTCGAACTCACATTTACTCCTCAAAATTTCAAGACAAAAATTTACGTTCACATTTGCAAAAAGCTTACGCGTTATTTTCTGTAGAATCTTTAAAACATCTCGTAGATCGTTCAGCTGCGTTTTAATGGCGAGTCAACGTATAGGATAAACTCGGGTAAGATGACCATAATTTTTTTAAATGCAAAAGACATACTTTTATTTTTATTATTTTTTAATAGCGTTTGGTATATTACTTCACTGAAGCTTTAAGAATTGTATGTAAAACTATCGATATTAAAGAGAAAATACTTGATAAACATTTTTTATTATCAAAATATTGAAACATGAACATTGGTCATCTTTCACAACCTTTAGGGAAAAGATGGCTATAGTATTATAGAACGGTTGGCTATATAGTACATTTTTTATGTACTTAACATTTATAGAATAATTAAGAAACTTATAATTTTCCATATTTAGTTTTATTGCAACATATTATCACATATTTAATTTTATTTTTAAACATTTTTTATATTAAATGTTCACACGAGTTTAGGATCAATTTAACTCATTATCATTACTAAAAAAAAAACATATATATATGATATGTCAAATTAAAATATTAGGTGTAAATATTACACAACTTAACTCTCGTCTTTTTAAATAAAATATATACAAAACACATATATACATAAACACCCAAAATGTCATGGGCTATCTTGTCCAAATTGTGAAAGAAAGATAATCATAGTATTTATTTAAAAAATAGAAAAGGAAATAAAAAATATAATTACACATTACAATTTACATACTTTTGTTACGTGGATAACGTTCATTGCGACGGCACAACTGTAATTTATTCGACATTGTGACAATTTCTAATGAACACGTGAAAAACTTTGCAGACATTCAAAAGTAAAAACATGATATGACATCTACAATATCGTTATTTCGAATAGTACACGCACATAAACTACAGTAAATATTATCTTTGAAAATAATTACGAGAACACATTATTTAGCAATTATTGGAGAAATTATAGCTATTGGCCATCTTTTCGGTATGGCCATCATACCCTAACTTACCCTACACAAACCGGATACAAATAATGCGTTAATCTCTCGCCGGACACGACGACAGATTTACAATGTACGCGGTAATATTTTTGAAAAATCGTTACAGGAGCGATATCTAGTACCGAATGCGTCTCCCCACCCCCATCGTGCTAGCTCGTCGCCGTGGCTTCGGATTTCTCGGCAGTGCAGTCCGATGAATATCACAAAAAGAAGATACTAGTTAGGAAAGAAGGAGGAGGGGGAACTGAAAGAGGAGTACCCAAGTTTATCTTTAGAAAAACACCCGCGGTGTCGCCGCTAGGAAAAACCGCCGCCTACAATATATACGATAAAAAGGTTATCCATTTTTAAGGGTGTCACTTTTCCAGGTTGCTGCCACGTGAATGCGTAGGAAGAGCTTAATATAGGACGCCGCAAAATCAGTGAGGAGAGCATGCCTCATACGGTATTCGTGACGTGCGCGTAATAACGCTGCGTACGTGTATATTTACTTACATATTTTCGCGAGAAGCGCACGCGGAATTCCTCCTATGGCGCTCGCGAAAAGTCTATAAAAACAAAAAAAGTTTATTCCACTTTTCGCTTACTTGTAAAAAAAAAGAAGAAATCGCTTTCTTCCCGATCGTATCAAGATTTCGTCCGTATTCCTCGAACGGTGGGTAAACGTAACTAGAAACGGTCATATATACATTTCAAAGAGAGACGGAATCGCGTTATCTCACCGGAGAAACGTGAGCGTAAAGATTCAGCGGTCATGCACCGGTGACCGGTCATTCACTGACGCATCCATCCCTCTCCCCTCTGTGAACATTGATAGCACGTAATCAATATACGTATGTACCGCGGGACACATCTGCGAGAAGTCGCCTTTAAAAGTGACGTCCCCCTTCCCCATCGTGTATCGATGCTGTCGCGTCGCGATGCGGCGGAAATACACGGCGGAAATTCACGCGAGAGACTAGAATTACGTCGCGTTGCGCTCTCTCACACACACACAATAGCGATATTGTATTAATTCCTTGGCGCTATATTCGCCAAGAGCCAAAGCTTAAGCTATCGGTCGTCGTAAATTAGCGTCTAGTATCGCGACCATAAACGTCCGACGTTACGCACCGTATTTATAACCGGTAATCCTTCGGCAAAAGTTCGCTGCCGACAAATTGGAGTCCAATTGTGGACGTACTTATGCACGTGTATGCGTGTGCGTGATGTGCACGCGTTTAACCTTTAAGTGTTGATAGATGGGGAGGGGATGGAAAGGGCTGACCATCGTATCCCAGGTACAATTTTTTTAAAAATATTTTATACTTTTAGATTGGCAACAGAGCTTATCAATTTATACCTTCTCGGTTGTTCAAGTTTTAAGGTTCATTATTTTAATATCCCTTTACGTCGTAGTGTATAACTAATGTAAGTTTAACTATAACGTAATAATATACTATATAGTAGACCACCTGTCTTATAAAGATTAACTCACTTTCTAAAGCGAAATTATATAATGAGCGATGAAAAGTGGGGAAAACTATGCTAATAACAGAGATCGTAATAACATGAAAATCTAACTCAGGATTTTTGTTCACAAAATATATGATTTTCAGTTGCATCAAAATACTTTTCCAGGAACAATATAAAATCGTCAAATTGATCTATCCTGTTTAAAAAGCGTTACTGTCAACCTTAGAACACAATTCATTGGCGATGCATTGGTTTAACATTGGCATGCATCGAGAATATATTGGGCCAACATTGCACTAATAAATTGAATTAGTAAGAGTGTGTAGAGAAAATACAACTAATATAAAAAAATTCCACAAATGTCTTATTGGATTAATATAATGTGTGTGTGTGTGTGTGTGTGTGTGTGTGTGTGTGTGTGTACATTAATATAACGTATCTATTATTCCCAAATATTGGACGTCCAATTATTTGATTCGTGCGTTGAAGCTTATTCATTTGCGCAACGCGGTCGCAAAACGGCGCCGACCAACAATCAAAGAAACGAAGCGTAATCTTTCTGCGAACTGGTGTGCCGTAAATACTAGGCGCCTAAATGTAAATGTGATCGCGTAATGTAATCCCCCGTTCTTCGGGTCTCCTGATAAAGAACGCGTCATCAATGACGTAGTTGCCCAGTATGTATATTCTAAATAATGTTAAGAGTCTAGTACTGCTAAGAAATGGAAATTATACGTAAAGAGCTGTGAACTGTGCAACATGTATACCGTATTAAAATTATATATATAGAAATTATAAACGCAGTTAAGAAATAAGACTTTAATTATATCTTTAAAGGACTTTGCGCGCCCTCAGTTCTTCCTCTTAAATACAATTTCTCACTTCTTTAATCATTAATGTATTCTTAATTTTCCATAAAAGTAAAATTCAGAAAAAAATTCGGGTTTTTTCCCCATATTTTTCCAAAAAATACGATAATAAGAGCAAATTTACTGATGAATTACTTACTTATTATACCTTTTAATGGAAATCATAGAACCATTGACACAAAAAACAATAAAGATGTTATCCTGAAAGGAAAGAGCCTGGAAAAATACGCACGGTGAAGAAGAAACCAGTTTTTTCCGAGAATTTTTCAATCTGTAAGAACACTAATCATTAAACGTCTCAAGAGCTTACGTTCGACTGGAGAATGTAGGAACAGGTTGTGATAGTTTTCGAATGTTCTATTTTCGGAAAGTGACCGCGTTCATTAAAGCTTAATCAATGCCGTCTCGCGTGAACGAACAGATACCGTTATATCGCGGCGTGTCGAGGCAGCGCGACTTTCGTGTCCACGCGTTTACAAGCCGGCTAAAGGCTATAGCTCGCGTATTCATCGATACATCGTCTCTACGGAAAGTCTAGTTATAATTAATAAGACTTTTACGCAGTCTAATTATAATTAGACTTTTTACATAAACCTACTCTTGCGCAAATAAACGTGCGGCCGCGCGGAATAAATCGCCGGCTCGTTATTATTATTATTATGCAAGGTACGCGCCGAGCCGCACGAACGTGCTGGTTTTCGTAGAAGACGGAGAAGCGTCAAGTCGATGGCGATTAAGCGGTATTGTTACACGGATTAACACACAATAAGGAAGGCCGTGCACGCGTCCTTATGACGTCAATTCTGTCGAAAAGAAATACACGCTTCCTATCTGCGTGAACACGAGAGGATTCGCACGTTTCTTGAATACGGTTTGCCCTTTTTTTCCTTAAAGACCTCACGTCTGCTCGCTTCGTCGTTACTTCCGGTTTTCATTCTCGTGTCCGCGCCCGTTCGCTCAATCGAACGTTATGTCGCGCGATTTTGTGACGAGAAGACCCCGCCCGATACGATATTTATATATCGATCAAACTCCTTCGGACGACAGAAGGACAGCCGCCTCCTCGCAACAGGGGAGGACACTTTTGTCGACGTATATCTGCTTCAATTTCGAGGCAGAAGGCGGCAGAAGGAATTGCGGAGATAGGGGAAGCTAAGAAAACCCTTTTGCCCAGTAATAACGGCCTGCGAGGAGCCGGGCATGAGTTAACATAGAATATTACATGGTAGAGGAAACATTACGTCGGCACGTCATTACGGCTTGAAAAGGATATCCTTTCTTCCGATGCGTTTCTAGCGCGTATCATCAAGTGAAGATGCATACGAAAATACAATTTACTACCACTATTATATTCCAAAGCAATTTCGACATCTTGTGTCTTTCAAGAATCGTGATACGCCTCTTCGCGAATCGAAACTTAAGGGAATGCTAAAGTGTCCGTCAAACTTGACCGGGATTGATATTTGGAAATCCTTTTCTAGAATTGAAGTACACGCGTATTAATGATGTCAGCCCATGAATTGGACTTTATACTAAGAATAAAATTTTTTTTCAGGCTAGCCTTTTTATTAACATGTATCACGATTTACAATTATAAAAAGTTAAAGTAACTAATCTTTTTTTCTAGGCTTTTAATCTTACAATTAGTTTAAATTGCATGAGATTGTTCGCATACGTTATTCCTAAAGGAATACAATTTTATTTTGTATATTAAGCAAATATTGTCATCAAATGACAGTTCTACGTACAAAAAATACAAATTACTTTCGTATTTTCTAATAAACTTGATAGTTTTCTTTTAGATTTTTGTGTTTATTTTAATTCTGTAAAAGACTTTTGTAATTGTATAAAACCAATTAAAAAATTAATTTATTAAAAAATGTCGATAAAATAGACGGCTTTAAGATTCCCACACATTTGCTCTTCCGCGTAACAAGAGCTCCAGAGACATTTTAGTCTGCAAAATATAAAATCTCAGAGTTTCAACATAGAAAAAAATTCTTTTTTTAAGAATACATTTATTTTCAAAAAGTAAATATTGAAATAAAATTGTACAAAGTTAAACAGACATAATTAACATAAATATTGCTCCAGAAAGAAAAATATGTTCTCATTCAATAATAATTTTCATTAGATGAGAGAAGTAAATGTTGGAAACAATAACAATATTTTCAAATTAAAAGTTAGAATGTTTACTATTACTATTAAAACAATCATACTGTGATCTTTAGATGACTATTATGATATTGAAAAAAATACGTTTTGCTGAAATTTAAGAATATCAAATCATTTAAACAAGTTTAAATTAACAATTAAGTTTTATTATCAGTAGATGAATAGAAAAACAAAAGTTTTTCCAATTTTTTAATGCCAATCTGGCAATTATTTATTAAATGTTGATAGAATGTAAAGTTTTCAGATATTTTCTGGTCCTTTTCAAACGTATAATAACTAATGTAACATTGAGATCAAAAGAATATAAATTAAATAAAAAAACTGTCAAGTGTTGCTACGGAATCCGTGTTAGAAAGCATGCCTATACAACGTTTAACTATCGAAAGAGAATCTTGGATCTTTAAACAACTAAACTATAGAAAGCAGGATTATAATTGTTTAATTGTTTAATTGATTATAATAAATAAAATTATCATTAGTTCATATATAAACAACATAATTTTAGTTTATATAAAACTCGATTATTAAATTGAATAAATTTGATATTTTAATTTAATACTAATTTTTTGTGCATACTTTCTGTACATTTTGCGCATTAAAGATATGTTCTGAATCCTAACCATTAATACTTTAATCAAGAGAGAATATTAAAGTTAAAACAAAAATTCGATTTGTTTTTTATTCTGATTTTTCTTCAACAAAATTTTATAATATACTTTAAAAGAATATAAATTCTTTTATAAATACATGATAGTTCCGTAAAAATTTGTGATTAGTGTATTTAAGAATTATTTAAAAAAAAAAATAAAAAAACAACTTTTTTTATTAAAGATGATAAAAAAAATTAATTGCTCGTTTTCTAGCAATAAAATAATATTTTTCTGTATTTTATAAAAAAAATTTCTGAATCAATTCGTAGCATTAATAATTAACTGTTAATAATTTCATTACATACCTTAAGTAATATAATCTAATCAAATGTAATTAAACTAACGATGAAATAAAAATCTAGCATCAATCTTTCACAAGAATATACAGTTTTCAATATGCGTTAGAACAAAATTGGCATGATTAACGTTTGGACAGTCGCCAATCTTAGCCAAATAGACTTATGCAGCTAAAATTCATGGTAAAACGTATTCTTTTGACGACTTGACGTGCCACCGCTTAGCAGCTGATGCAATGTGCCGGTGTCTAACACGAGTGCGTGCGTATGTGTGCGTGGGTTCGACTCGCGGTCACTCGCATCTCCGTGAAGAACAGTCTGCACAAAAATGGTCTAACGGACAGGCAACGTGCCCGCACGTGTATTATAGTTAGGTTGACCTGAAAAAGGTCTGAAAGAAAGAAAGAAAACGAGATAGGAAGAAAAAATAAGAGAGAGAGAGAGAGAGAGAGAGAGAGAGAGAGAGAGAGAGAGAGAGAGAGAGAGAGAGAAAGAGAGAGAGAACTGAACTATGGAAAAAAAGAAACTTAGCCGAGACTACAAAACGTCGTATATCATTCCATCATGTTTTTTAGGATCTATTTCTTTGTGGAAGGAATAGTTTAGAAAAGTAATGTTCTCACAAACGGTAAAAAATAAAATGTTTTAAATAAAATTTTTTAATTTTTAAATACTTCTCAATTTTGCACATACACAAAAGAATACTGTAAATTACTTAAAATTGAGTAAATATTACTTATTTAAAATATTTAATAAGTTTATATGTACGAGTATTATATGTAAATGTATATCTATGTACAATTGTACATATCATAAGTATCATGAGTATTAATAATACATTCTACATTCTAATAATTTAATATTTTTCTCAATCAAGAGAAAATATTAAGTCAAAACAAAAATTTAATTTGTTCATTATTCTAACTTTCTCCGATAAATTTTTCTAATATTCTTGAAACAAATATATATTCTCTTTTTGATACGTAATAATTTTTCTGAAATTTGTGATGTATATTTTAAGATTGTTGAGAGAGAGAGAGAGAGAGAGAGAGAGACATATACACATACATATACAACAAAAAAATATTCTTTTTGTTCAAAATCGCCATTATTTGAAAGAAAAAAATAATTAATTTTGCGCTTTTTTAATAATAAAATAATATGTATTTTTCTGTAGAGATATGTAAACAACGTACTTTAAATACATATTTGAAGAGGAATTAAAAATTGAAAAATTATTATAATTTCATGGAAAACGATCATAAAATACTGTCGAACCACTTTTCCCATTTACAACAAACTAATGAGCATTTACAATAATCCGTGTATAGATAATAAATGCTCAATTATTGTAATATTTGTGGTTTCAGGTAACAATCCCAAAGTGAAAGTCTTGGGCTATAATTTTATGTATCCGCTCTGACAGACGAAAAAATTTAAATTCATGCAATTGAAGGATCAGAAAAAGATTGTTTTTTCTTGTGAATCCCCTTAAAATCTTTATTAATCTTTGTTTTTATAATTTTTCAGTCTCTTTTTCAGGAGGAAGTTTTTTAAGTAAGACCGAGAGATCTAGAATTAAAGATTTCTAGACGAGTTGCGATATATCATCATTACCAATCGCCATAAGAATAACACGCGTATCCAAAATAGGTGAAAAGATAGCGGTTTCTTGGCCGATGCTAAGTAGAATATCAAATTTAATTCAGAAACAGGCGAATGACGTTCCTCCATGGGAAGCCACGACGCGTGTGTATGCCACCCGCGTTTTCCAAATGGCGGAACTCTCTTCACGCACCGACTATTCGAGCGAGCGTACGAAACACGCACGTTCGCAGAGTCGCGAGCCATTTTGCTGGTAAACTTTGCAATGTGGCACACGCACGCCGAAAGTTCCACTTGGCTCCGGTTGGTCATATCTCGCGCGCACGACTCGACGGAATCGCTTATATTATCACGCCGTATCTTGTCTTCGTCTCGTCGAGAATCGCGACAAAACGTGCCGATAAACGTAAGTAAGAATACAATAAAAACTGTTTCAGCAATCATCAATAAGCAGATACGCCCGCCCCTCGGCGCGGTTTCATCGCTTTACTCAATGATATTCGTTCGAAAAAAATTAGTGTTAAATTAGAAATATAATATATATTCTATTTAACGGTATAATTGTTTTAAATGTAAGTAACGATATAAAATATTCTTTAAATAATTTAATAATCTTAAATTTCAATAATATTTTTATTTCAATATTACAATAGTCATCTGAATATATGATTGTTTTGATGCTAATGGTATTAAAAAATTCTTAATTTATAGATTTTGTATTTTCTATATGTCTTTCTTCAATATTTCTTTCTTTATGAAAGTTATTATTGAATCTCAATATTCATAAAAGTTAGTATTAAATGATAAAAATATATTTTTATGATAAAACTATATTCACATTTCTACATATGAGCAAATTATGCATAACAAATTTTTTAGTCGACAAACTGGCAACTCTGTATTAAAGTTTAAGCTCATTTTAAGCTAAAACTTTAATAAAAAATTATGTAGCTGAAGCTAGCAGCCAACTGGTCAGGGCTGAACGTCATATAGGCGTTTCCAGGGGGCACCATTCAATCAAACGTTAAAAATTCCCTTCATCACGATTCTGAGGGTAAATTTCAAGATAAAATCCTCTCTTAATAACATAGAATCCATTTATATATTTAGAAAATAAAGATATTCTTCAAACAAAAATAATCTTGTAAAAAAAATTTATTAATTTTATATGACTCGAAGAGGTAGTGAATAACGATTCGCATTACAAGCGATAGTACAAAAAAAACCTGCTGCTTTTCTTCAATGCTTTTTTTGCCGCGTGGTCGTCTCAGGTCGACATTTGGCAAGAACTTTTTCGCTCGAGTGCGAAACAACTGTTCCTCCTTTTCCTCTCCTTCCTTCACACACACACACACACACACACACACACACACACACACACACACACACACACACACGCGCGCGCGCGCGCGCGCGCGCGCGCGCGCGCGCATACACTTTTGACGACGACCACGGAGAAGCTGCCAAAACCAGAGGCGAATTACGCCCAAAACGTAAGCCGCTGGCCGAGCGAATCGATAAGCCCTTACCGAAGCAGGCCTGGCTCCTCGCAAAATTGCTAATTACGGCCGGAGCGCGCTCCCCGGCGCGCACCAACTGAAAGCTTGGACTGAAACCCTGGTGCTCTACTACGTCCAGGACAATGGCCATCGCCGAAAACGAAGGGCGACGGGGCTCTCGCCATGCTAATGGCCCAGGTATAGGAGAGACATACCCGCATCGCGGAACGATCGGGGTGAACATCGTGCGTGCCCGCGCTCGGCAGGAAGGCTACCTGACCGCGCGCATATACAGGGTGCGCCCAAAAATCAACACACACACACGCGCGCGCGCGCGCGTTATGCGTATGCAGCACTCCGAGGATGTAGGTACTATCCGGACTCCGGACTCATCGTTGATACACCGCGTTCGCGCCGCCGGCTGTAGGTTCGATCGCGGAGTTATTCAACTGGCATGGTGTATCCGTGACGGTAACGAAACCATCGAGCATGTATAGATACACACAGGCACACACGTGCAAACACGTACACGGGAGAAGAACAAATATTACACGAGTATCTCTCGCCTGTGAGTTTCGATATATTTAATTTTGTCAGGACTGCAAAGCCCTGCGCGCAACAGAGAATTCGATCTTAGGGGAATTGGAGTCAGTTTTATCACACTGTACATTGTAGATAATGTAGTAAGCTATGTTGTATATCCTGAGTGATACGTTTATGTCTCACTTATTATTTGCATTATGCGTTACGTTTAATATCTATTTCTAATATTTATTTCCGTTCTAATATTTCCTTCAGCGTGAACAAGAAAATATATAACGTTCTTATTTCGAGTTTACTTTTATCAAAATAAAATTATATAACAGTTAAACAGACATAATTGGCTTATATGAAGAATTCTATGTAATTTTATCAAGAAACATATATTCCCATTATTCAATAATAATTTTCATGCGTCGAAAGGAAAAATATCGAATAGAAAATAACGATAGTATTAAAACAATCATATTGTGCTTTCTTGTATTGTAGGGATTATTATAAGGATAAATATTAAAAATAAAAATATAATGCAAATAATAATAACAACAGAATACAGAGTGATATGTGAAAAAACAAAACTAATTAAGAACAAGTCTTATTTGATCACAGCTAAATATTCGTGTGCTATACTATTTCTTTTGTGATTTTTATATTTTTCCATTTTCATGAAATGGGCACCAAATAAATTTTCAACAGGGTCAAGTAATAACTAATTAAAAAGTTAATAACATTCAATTAATTTTTTATTTTAACCAATTATGTTAAAACATATAAATTTATATTAATTTATTAACTTCTTTCCTAAAAAAAGACAATTTATATATATATATATAATTTATAAAAAAAAACATTTTTATATAAAAAACCAATATTTCTTTGTTATTTTATGTAAATTTAATTTACAAATAATAAGTTAAAAATTTTTTAATGCATATTATAATTGTTTCGAGTAATTTACTTTACTAAAATTACGCCGTAAAAATTAACTACTCTTTCTAATTAAATATAAATACTTTTCAAAATTAAATTTTAATTTACCTTAATTTATAACGTAACTTTTAACTGAATTAGTTTCTTGATCATGTAACATTTTAACATGACTAAATTAATTTTATAAATCATTAACTTTACCTTAATTCAGTGAAAAAATTATTAACATATCCAACTCTGATTTTCAGTCTTGAAATATAGTTATAAGTTGAACAAGAATAAAGTAATATCATTAAATAATCATATATAAATATAAGGATAATCAATTTAATTTTAATGATACTAACAAACATCCGTTACCTCTTTCCCTTTGCCCCCAATACTGTAAAGAATTTAAAAATATAAAATTGTATGAAAAAGTGAGACTATAAAATCTTTTAAAGTACATTAAATTATATGTAACAAGATTATCATTGTTTTATAATTTTTTGCTAAATATAAAATAATAATTGGTAAATAGAATATTTTAATTTGATATATTAATGTGGTTTTTCGGTGTATGCAGAACCTAATTTAACAGCCGATGCGGCGCGTATTCTATTCGATGCTCTTGCGTACGCGCGTGCTCGGTTTAACAACCACCGCGACGTCGACGGACGTCGGTCCCAACGAGGACAACGTTCGCCAAGCGATAGCGTGACGCGAGGAAATCGCGATCCGGAAAGATGTCCAAGCGATCCGCGACGCGGCTGGTTACGTCGAGCGACAGATGTTTCGAGGAGCTAGCTAGCTAGCTAGCCAGCTAAAAACGCGAACGTAAAACGACGAAATATAACGTGTGTCACGGTAATCGGATTTTCCCGCGAGGACCGACGGGTTCCACCAGACAGCCGGAATCCGTCTCGCTCGCCGATACATTTGCGATTTTATTCGCCAAACACGATCGATTACGCAACAGTGCAGTGATCGCGTATTTGAATAAGACGAAAGTGAATGACTTGCGGTCTGCGTTTTGAGGCGCAGCCAAAGTGCTGCTCTAATCGCGTCCGCGCGGAAAAAGTCGAATCCCGACGACGACGACGACGGCGGTATTCTCGCTGGCGTTTTACAATCAGGGTTATTCATGCCTGCCATATCGATAGCCACGGTTAATATTTATGTAAGAAACTGCGATGCGACGCGCGAGGAACTCGCGCGTGGAAGGGACGGACAGACGGACGTATGGACGGATGCAGCCCGACGATCGTGGAAAACGACGTCGCGCTGGAGATTTGAAATTCGATGTCGCGCCGAGAGGAGGGTTCTGTATTCGAGATCACTTCCGTCGCTCGGCCTCGGTAAATACATTTCCATGCAGAGAAAACCGTATAAAAAATCTGACATTTATCTACGATAAAAAAAAAGAACATTCTGCTTTTGGTTAAATATTGAATTGAGATTATAATATAGCATCGAACAACGGTATAACTTGCTTACACAAAGATTTTTTATAAAAAAATATATTCGTTATTTAATAAAAAAATATATTTTTTAAGGCTAAATTGAATGGTTTATTGAAAAAAAAAGATTATAATAAAGCGTTGAACAACAGCATAACTTGTTTACACGAGTGGAAAAAATCTGATAGAAAATATTTTCAAGAATTAGATTTTTAATATAATACTATTAAAACAGACATTATATATATTATATATAAAACTATTAAAATATAGATATATTTTAATTTGCTGTTGATATTTAAGAATATCACAGGTTCTTTAAATAAGATTAAGTTATAAGCAAGAGTATTATTCTTTCACATATACATATATGTATGTAAATAAGAATACATTAGTTTTAATATTATACTACTAAGGTAAAAATCGATAAAGAATGATAGAAATGTTCAATCGTTTTTAATCATACACAGTTGAAAAATTTGTTTTTTTTGTTAAAAAATATCCTGATTAAAATATTTGTGTTAAAATTTAAGATGTTGCTTATTACTTCAATTGCTGTTGTGTTAATTCAAGTGGAGTGTAAATTTATATTAGAATAATTGAATAAAATGTAAAAGTAACACAATGTGCACGCATTTTTAATTTTACATAATAAATATGTTCCTTATTACCAGTGACAGAATTTATCTGTTAAAATTGACATAAAAAATGTCGAGTTTATTCTATAATATAAGAGTAATTGTCCTTTCTCGACGTTATCTCGTAATAAACGTTTCATTAACATTATAATAGTGTTACAGTAACAGATTATATGTGTTACATTGACATAAGTTTCTCATTAAATTATTACATAAAAATTATGTAAAATTATAAAATTATATAATTTACATTGATTTTTTTATGTTAAAATATAATGTAATATTTGTTGCTATTTAACATATGCTTCATAATTTCTGTGGACCGTGTGGGATATGTGTTGAATTTAACACGAATTTTTCAACTGTGTAGTTTTGTATTCGCTTTTTTAAACAAAACAATGTTTGCTCTTACTCTTTCTGTACGAGAAGAAGAAAGTGAAGGGGGAGGGGAAGCAGAGAAGAGATGACAGCAAAACAAAAACTGTGAATAATTCATAATACCGATGACAAAAGTTTTTTAAACGCAGTTAGGGCTCAGAGATGCCCTTACGATTTCCAGGTTACGACTCGCACAGGGTTCGCAGGGACAGCCGCAGTCACATTGCGGAAGCTGCAATAGCATTTTTTTTTCTCGTGGCACGGATCTTCCGTCGGAGCCGCATTTATTGTGTTCTCGCTTACTCGCTCGCGAGCGGCGCGGCAAACGTGAGAAAGCGTCGGGAGAACGAAGGAACCGAGGGAGAGATTCTCCTCGAAGAGATGACCGAGAGATGAAAGATTATACAGCTTTCTACGGAACTTGGTTCAGTACATCCCAAGAGACGTGTGGAGGGGGGGGGGGGGGAGGTCTTGAAGTGTCTCCGAATGAGGCGGAGTAAAGCGATTTGGACGTTCGATATTATTGCGCGATATTCAAATACCGTACAATATTATTGATTGTCCGGTTGTATCGAGCTCGCATTGTCCGAAGGAGTATCGTTACCGTACACGCAACATTTATCGAACGTCCGGCGGCTGCTCAGGGCGTCGCGACGACACAATTTTCGGCCCGGATTGGATCGCCCGCCGACCGTGGCATTTCAAAAATAAGACGCGAGTCGGGGAAATGTCATCTTCGCGGCGCGTCGTTCACGATCACTACAACGATGATAATGCGGTCTCCCAGGCACTTTTGGAGGTTAGGTAGGCCGCGCGACAGATGTTTCCAGGGTCTCGGTTTCCCATTCCGCGATTGTGTGGCACGCATGTATAGAGAACGGGAGCCATGGTCGGAGCCATTCAATCGACAGAGAGCGGAGCTTGGTACGGGGGAAAGTGCGGACCGACAAAGTGCAGGCAGGCACTGATAGACTGCCAGCCATGCAGACGTATACCGGAGAGAGAGCGAGAGAGAGAGCGAGAGAGAGAGAGAGAGGGGGGAGGACGAGTGAGTGTATTTGCGGATGTGAGAAATGGTGTAACGAGGATAGAGAAAGAGAAAGAAAAAGAAAAGGGAGAAGAGACAGCGGACAGGTCGTTATTGATGCGCGAAAATCTCGCGAAGATGCGGAGCACGCGGTACGATTCCACGTCGTCGTGGAAGATACCCAATGATCTGCGAATTTTCGGCTAGAAGGAGACGAACGGCGAGCGAGCGAGTAAGCGAGAGAGAGAGAGAGAGAGAGAGAGAGAGAGAGAGAGAGAGAGAGAGAGAGAGAGAGCGAGAGAGGGAGGGGGGGAGGAGAGAGATACGGGAGCCGGGTAGACTCGTGCGCGAGGAAGACGAGAGATATACGCTGTATTATCATCGCAAAGTTGCGAAGAGAGCAGCGCGCGCGGGGCTCGACGTCATCGCATCAGCGGAGAGGCGAGAGATACGTCAGGACGAGGAGGAGACTTTCTCGACTTGTTTACACTTTTCGTACGGGACGACGTGTATTTTTGTTCGCTCGTCGCGGTAGAGTCCACGTATGGCTCGCTCGCTCGTTGGCTGTTATATAGCATCGAAAGCCGTGTATAGCAGCGTTTCCTTTTCCCGTCGCTCCGTCCTGTCACGACGTCGGCGACGCGTCATCGTGGAAACTTTGCCGACACTCGCGGTGAGTGTCGAGAATGAGCAAACGAGCGAACGAACGATCATGGAAAATCGACGGACAGTCTTCAGAAAATATATAGATCCGTCGCGCGTGCGAGAGAGACGGCGAAAAGCGGCAGAGAAATCGCTCGGACGCACGTACTCACACATACACATACATACATACATACATACATACATACATACATACATACATACATACACACAAACACACACACACACACTCACTTAGGTACACTCCACTCCCTCGTACTCACCTCTCGCTTCTTGGCCAGTGTCTCTCTCTTCAGGGACGGGCCCGACGGTCACGTAGCCGCATGTTCCGTTAATCCGCGGGCTGTCTGTACCCCTGTCCGCTCCCTTTCGTCGGTTTCCCGTCAGCGACACATAGCCATCTTGCGTGGCTGGTCTGGCTCGTCGCGCGGACGCCCTCGATGCGGTGGCTCCCGGCGAGAGCGACTGAAGAGCGACGGCGACGACGGCGGCGACGGTGGCGGCGCGCCGCAGTGGGAGGAGGCGACGGCGGCGGCGGCGGCGACGGCGGCGGCAGCAGCAGCAACAGCAGCAGTAGCGGGAGGAGGAGGAGGAGGAGGTGCCGCTGCTGCCGTCGCGGCGGCCGGACAAGCGAACGTGAAACGACGTCGACGTTGATGACACGCACTGCGCTGCCGCCTGATAATTACGACAATGACGACGGCGACGGTGACGACGACGAGGACAAGGCGACGCGGCAGCGGTTCCGCCGAGCGAGTGCGTGTCGCCGCGCTGCTGCTAACACACGCGCGCACCTCTTCACAGCACCACCACTACCACCACTACCACCACTAGCACCCACTGCCGGCACCGCTGCCACCGGGCCGGCGTGCACGCAACGCGATGCGATGCGATGCGTTTCTCCTCTTCTTCCTCTTTTCCTCTCCTCCTCCTCCTCCTCCTCCTCCACTCCTCCTCCTCCTCCTCTTCTACCACGCGGTCGCTCACCGAGGTAGCACCATTGGAGCGCCTCCGCGCTGTCACACCGCTGTCACTGTCACCACTGCCTCTACTGCTACTCCTCTCGTCGTCGTCGTCGTCGTCGTCGCCGTCGCCGTCGCCGTCGCCGTCGTCGTCGTCGTCGTCGTCGTCGTCCTCGCAGTTGCCGCCGCAGATACTGCGGGCTACAATCGCCACCGACGTGCACGACACTGCGTCACTATCTTTACGATTTTCGCCACTTTTTCACACGTTCCGTCGTCTCCCTCGTCACGTACATGGTGACTTTCCATGTGACGAGAATGATACCGTCATCGTCGTCGTCGTTATGTGTTGTTGTCCGTGCCGCGCGTGTCGTCAGTGCATGTACGTTGCGTTCGTTTCCTCGCGCGGAGGACGGGGACGGGAGAGGTGATGGCTGCTGCTGCTGCTGCTGTTGTTGCTGCTGCCTTGTCGTCCTATTTTCAAGCGAGCTCGCCTCGATCGTACAACACTAACACGGTCTATACGTGTGGCAGCACTACCTCCCTCTCTCTCTCTCTCCTTTCCCTCGTACACATGCACGCACACACATACACACTCTTCCTGTCTCTCGCGCGTCTTTTTCCCTCGATCTTCCTTCTTCCGCTTGTTATATTGCGAGTATGTGTATTGCGATGCGGTGACTATCAATTCGCTTCGAACCACGTTCCACCACTATCACGCACTAGCACTAGCACCACCACGTTGATTGCGATCAAGCTAGATCAGGCTCCGGCTGTGGACTGGACGAAGTCAACTGCCGCGTGACGCGTGACGAGCGTACGGTCGGTTGTTTCCGCCGGCGCGCACGAACTCGACACGGCAGTGCAGTGATGCAAGTTTTCACCCGCCAGCACCAAGATGGTACCATTAGTGGGGGCACGCACACAAGTCGAGAGTCGTGTCCGTGGTCGAGACACGAATCTGACTCTCGATTTGTGTGCGTGCCCCCACCAATAGCACCATCTTAGTCCTGAAAACTTGCATCACTGCACGGCAGTGCCGTTCGATTCGATTGAATTCGCGGGCGTCCGCGATGCCCCGTCGTGGCTCGTGGCTTGCCCCCCCCCCTCGCCTCCCCCCGGTCACCAACGAACCGCGATAGGTCACGATCGTCCGTGAGGTTAGGAAACGATCGCGTTTCGCAACCAACGCGCTCTATTTCGCCGACGATTGGGTTTCCTTGATTCGAAAGCGTGTGGAAATTCACGCGACTCTTCCTCTGCCACGCACGACGAACTCTTTTCTTTTCCTCCTCCTCTTCCTCCTCCTCCTCCTCCTCCTCTTTCTCTCTCTTTCTCTGTACGAAGTGAAACAGTTTCCGCCCGAAACTCGGCTCTCGGCTCACGCGCAAACGAGATGTTTTACAACCGAGAATTGTATTTATGTACATACTCTAGCCCGATAAATATCTTTAATTGCACAGTTTGTTTATTGGAATAGAAATCCGGAAATTTGAAATTTCTCGAACGCATGAATATCCGAGCGTAGAAATTTTTCAGATAGCTCATATCGAAGTGTCTCATCTTTGCATCCTCCAACTTTGACCCGATTCCACGAATTATAACTTTATATATCGGAATTTAATTAACAATACTCAATAACAAAATTTAATTTATATAAAACAAATTATAATATAGACGAATATTTTGCGAATTTTTTATACTTTTTTAAATACTTTAAGCTAGAAAATAAAAATATGACGAAAAAACATTCTTGTCTTAACAGTATATTTTTAAAATGTATAAACATTGAAATGAGATATATAACGTTGAAGAAACAAATTATTTACATAAAGAAATTGTACGCGTAGAACGGTAATGATGATAACAATAATATATATGTGAATAACACAATTTAAGAGAGATTTAGTTTTATTCTAATTAGCTGTGTTGAAAGTTCGAAAGTAATTGCGTGCAATTCAAATAAATGTAAAAAATAGCATTCAATAGCGTTGAATCGAAATTTACGGCAATCCTCCTCCTTATAGAAAATATTTTAGCTCGGTGTATTCGCGCTCATGAATGTTATTGAGTCTTTGCGAGTCTTATAGCGTCTTCCATTGTATAGAACTTCCTCATTACTACACACTTTAAGCACTCAGTGCTGCTAGTGCCAGCGAGTTTTTGCCAATGGAAGACGCTATTGGGCTTCTCTAGATCATTGTAGAGCACAAGCGGTAACAATCTCCATTCTCCTTTCGCGCCGTGCCGTGCCGTGCCAAGCCGAGCCGAGCTGATCGCTGATCCTACGAAAAAGTACGAAAACAATAGGTTTATGTACCGAAACCAGACGACGATTTATAATCGCGCTTGTGAGATCGGAATGAGAACAAATAAAATTTCAAATGTCCTAACACTTTTCCTGCGTCAGGGGTTCGCGATGATAGAAACTCGATTTTTAAACAATGTAAAAAACACGAGCCGACGAGCAACCACGTCTCGTCGGGTCACACAAATACATTTGGTAAAATATAACGGACATACGGTTTTTATCCTTGCTTTGTGGCAACGTGATTTGATAATGTATATGATGACGTTATTTTCTCGCACTCCCTCTTTCTCTCTCAGAGTTCTTTCGTGAAAAACTCTTCTTACTTACTGCGCGACGTAGTATTATATTTAAAAAAACAGGCCACGCGATTTAGCGTGCAGTACTAAACTGAACGGAAGTAATCGGCCAATACGAGTCGAAAAAGTTCCATTCATCCTCGATGAAAGAAAAGACTAACAAAATTATCAGTAAATGAACAAACCTAGATCTTATAGAAAAGCTACACACATATACATTATATAAAATAATAATCAAATTGATAAAGGTATAAGAGCGTTTATTGATTATTACTCGCCATTATACTTAATGAAAAATAAAATTAAATCTCGTTGTTGAATTGTTATTGTTTCAGTTTTATTGAATTATTCTTATCTCAAAAACCAATTGATCGACACTGTTGAATAAAACGTAGCAAAAAAAGAATATTCTTATTTTGAGACCATCTTGTGAAATATAAATATTGAAATGGGATTATATAGCGATAATATAAATATAACTTATTTACGCCAAGAGATTTTATATTGTCTTATCAAAAGAAATATATTGCTATTATTCAATTATTTTTATGAATTGAAAGAAATAAATATCGAAAATAACAGTATTAAAAATTTTTTTTAATATTAATTTTTACTAATAATAATATTTAAATCGCAATTATATATTACACGTTGTGTTCTTTAGATAGCTATTATAATATTTAAATAGAAATATATGATATTGTTGAAGTTTAAGATTATCAAATTGTTTAAAAAAGATTTTGTCGGTTATATATAAAACAAAGGATGTAAAACAGCCAAAAGAGGGAGTGCAAAAGAGGGAATGCTTGCCTCGAAATCTGCTCCTAACCAACACCTAAAAAATCAATTTTACTGACTAATTCGATAGATTTTACCGAGCAACTCAAGTAAATGGTGGAGGCGTTGTTTCTACTAATTCTACTTGGGCACCGCGTTAGTTTTTACTTGGCAAACGGCAACATGAGTTTGTGACTGCGTACTAAGTTTCACTGCACTCTACAAAGTTTAATAAACAATTAAGAGATCTGTGTTAAAGTGATCGTGGACGGTTTTGTAAGTTCTTAGCCATCTATGTCACGATACGCAGACATATTTGAGCGTAAGTATAGAAAAAATAACTTATAAATACACGTGTTTTTAAGCGAGTATGTTATCATAACTCATAATGACTCATTTTAATATTCTATTGATCGTTTTTAGACTATTACACATTGTTTTTATAATTGAATGTCGATATTCAAAAATTATTCTGTATCAAAACATCGTATGGTTTCATACGATGTCTCTCTTCGTTGCCGAAATAAAAACAATCAAGGTACCCAAGTAGAAACAACGTCCCACCACTTGTTTGAGTTACCAGTAGAAGTTTCCTCCTACAGAGGTTTTCGGTAAATTTAACTGCTTTTTTCTCAATTATAGTATCTAGTTATTGAAAATTTATTATGACAAATGAGTTTTGCTAAATAGAATATAGACATTTTCCAACAGAGACGTATGAAACAAAGATGAACTGATTGACTGTGTTATATTGTGTCTTTGCCATTATATTAGCTTTAATTTAACACTAAATTTTTAAAATAAAATTAGCAATTGCATGCTTTTTAATCTCGTGCAAAATCCAGAAAAAGATACGAAACTCAGAAAAAGTAGAATTGATCTTGTCTAATTTCTGAATGGCTTGGATTTGTTTGAGATTGTCTTTTCGGTACTAATTTTGCGTCTCCAGTCAGCGTTACGCGCCGTGAGAAATGACAATGTAATAAGAAATCTCGAATCGGCTCGTGCGCCCTCGTCGAGGAATATCTTCCTGTCTGCGAGCCAAGTGAAATCGGATCTTCACGGGGAACGCGACGTGTCAGTGCCAATATAAAGACAACCGGCGCGAAATACTTCTAATTTGGTGCACGTCGCGGGATTTTCTGACCCCGCCCGCAAATAACTTTAGACAATAAATTACGAGTCATTTGTACGCGATAATTGCACTTACAATGATTGCCAGTCACAAATTTCTGAATCAAATTTACTACAAGTGATTTCAGTCTGCAATTTTTAACGACATGTGTGCAATTTTAAATGACAAGTGTCATTAATGTTATATAAATATTGTATAGGACAGAGTTGCTGCACTGAAAAAAAGGCTTGATTATAGTAATCCAGCCTTAAAAATTACTCAATGCTTTGATGAAATAGTTTCAAATCAATGTAAGATAATTATAACAAAATGTTTAACAATTATTACCAAACACTTTGTGATTATTATTATAATCTTGTTATTGTTATTATAACAACCAAATATTTTAAATAATATTACTAATGCACTTTACAAGTTTACTCAGGATATTTTTCCCAGTTTAAATGCATAATGATTACTAAAATCATATCTCATCAGTATTTTAAAGCTTTAATATAAATAACACTTAATGATGAGAATATAAATTTAATGAGTAATATGAAAAAAAAAAATAACAAGCCACATTTTATTTTCTATGTGCTAACAGCACTTAAAAAATTTACTATAATTGATGTTAATTTTTGATCAATTATATAACTCATTTATGTAGTTCATAACAATAATCGTGAAATTTTATTTTTTTATATTTTTATTAAAGAGAGAGTTTGTATCATATAATATTTTACATTTATTATATCATATAATATTTATATACATGTTTGCAATTATTATAAAGATTAAATCAACATTTTTATAAAATTTGTTTCTTAAGTACTACTATCCAAATTTTATTACAATAAATAGTACTAATATAAGACTGATAAATGATAACAATGAAACTAAAAATTGATATGAATGTGTGAAAATATGTCAAATCAGTTGCAAAAATATATTTAAACTAGTTTTATTTCAACGTTTTTATCTCATTATATTGCTATTTATTAATTATTAAATATTTGATCTTTTTTGATAAACTATTAATAAAATCAATATCAGTTAATGATTCTTTATATTTTTAATTATGCTAATTTATAAATTTAATATTTTCAAAGACAATGTGATAAGATACCTAACAGATATGATTTAGGTAATCAGTTTGTGATTATACTGGTGACAAACACTGACAATGAAGAAATTTATAATAAATCTAGTAGTCGAATTTTAAAAATTCCAATGAGATAAAAATATATGTAGGTCATTATTCATTGAGTGTTCAGCTGTCACAGACCCACACAGAACATAATATGTATTACATATCTAATGGATATCCTCGACAGATATTAGGGATATCCATGAATATATAGGAAATATCCATTAGACATGCTATAAATATCCAGATGTCCGCAATGTGCAATCTAATAAATATCCATAGGATATGTAGATCAATATCCAGTCGACATCTATAGAATATCCAGTGGATATCTACATAAATATCCACTAGATACTGCTATGGATGTCGATTGGATATTGATCTATATATCCCATGGATATTTACTAGATCTTATATTGCGGACATTTGGATATTTATAGCATGTCTAATGAATATTTTTTATATATTCATGGATATCCATTAGATATGTAATACATATTACGTTGTGTGTGGGAGGATGTCATAAAAATCATCAAAAGTGGGTGAAGGCCCGTCAAGCATGCTCTGAGAGGTCCTGTAGTTACCACAGAAACACCCTCGTTGCTGGGGAAGTCTAATTTTAAACTTGTTTCTTGCACTGCGAGTGATCCTTATATAGCGTGGTTGTTGCATCTTACTTCCGAGTTGCACGCCGCTCTATCGGCGACACCGCGCACTACTCGGCTGGCGAGTGCGCGGCGACCGAATATCCAATGGATATCTTTAGTAGCTGTTTAGTGGACGTGGATATGTGGACAACACGTGGATATCTAATAAATATCTTTGGTAGCTATTTGGTGGACGTGGATATGTGGACAACGCGTGGATATCTAATAGATGTCCTTGGTAGCTATTTGGTGGATGTGGATATGTGGACAACGCGTGGATATCTAATAGATATCCTTGATAGCTTTTTGGTGGACGTGAATATGTGGATAACGCATGAATATTTAATAGATATCCTTGGTAGCTATTTGATGGACATGGATATGTGGACAACGCATGGATATCTAATGGATAGCTGTTTGGACATAGATATGTAGATAATGTGTGCATATCCATTAGATATCCCTGCTAGTTATTCAGAAGATATAGATATTTAAGACATCTATTAGATGTCTACTAGTTATTCATAGTAGATATGGACATCATATAGATATGTAGATATTTATTAGATATCTATTAGATATTTTGTTCTGTGTGGGGAGAAGTTCAGTTTTTTATAGCACAAATGTCTATAAGCTTCTATAGAGTTATTGTTGCTTTTCAATTGAAGTAAAATTAAAAATGCAAGTCATATCCCGCGTTGTCATAAATTAGAGCTGATATTTTTCTTTTCTTCAACCATTACTTTTACTTGATTTTTTTTTATGTTCCTATTGTGACCTATTGCGTTGATTTCTACACTGTAACAAACTTCGTTAGAAACTTGAAACTTTTACTGGGAAATTTTATTTTTCAAGGCTTGTCGGTACGCAGAAATCTCTTATGTGCGAAGAGGAAATTACATTTCAGGCGCTATTTACATCGATCGACGTATTTAATCGCACTCCGAGATATCGCTATTTCGCGGTTGTATTATATTTTATCACGTGAGATTCTGTGGTGCAAGAAGCTTCACCAAATTAATATATTTATAAAAGCCATATATTTAATTGTTTCACACGCATATCAGAATGGGTAATCTTTGTTTGGAAAGTTAAAATATAGATATCTAATTGAAATTTATTTGTCAACATTAAGAATAACCATTTATGTGATTAATACGATATTAGTTAGGGTGCAACGTGAGTTTCTTTCAGCTGGAAAAATTCGCTGGAAAAATTCGCTGGAAAAATTATGCTAAAGTCCTGTCATCTCTCCATTTCTTCTTCTTTCTCTTTCTTTCCTTTTTCTTCTTCCTTTCTCCTTCCACTCCTTTTTCCTCTCCCTTTCTCTTTCTCTTATATATATATATATATATATATATATATATATATATATCTCTCTCTCTCTCTCTTTCTCTCTCAATCGTTAAAATTAGCCCATAGCGCGCATCCGCTTCACAACTTTCAATCACAAGACAATTCTGTTCGGCTGATGCTAATTACGTGGAATGGCGTGACGCTAAGATTTTCCACGTGTCACTAGGTCACTGTATCCAATGCCTACACGAGGACGTTGTGAATACAGATCGCTCTTTAAATATTGGAGTGCCAACGATCGCTTTGACCGGCCATTTCCAAGTACGACCAGGAACGTAACAAGCTAGCGGTATTGTACAAAGATTGGCATGCATTTTGATTTTGATATATATATATATATATATATATATATATATAGAGAGAGAGAGAGAGAGAGAGAGAGAGAGAGTGTGTGTGTGTGTGTTAAATACACAGAAAAAAAATGTAATGTAGCCAATAACATATGTAATTGCGGGCTGCCAACTACATAAAATACTCAATACAATAATATTTGCTATTAACGCAATACAATATTATTGTATTGAGTATATCTGTAATTGGCAGCCCGCAATAACATATGTTATTGAATATATTACTTTTTTTTTCAGTGTAGATATAACATGCATATATGAAGAATTTTATACAGTTTTATTTAAAAAAATATATATAATCTCATATATATTTAACATTAAATATATATATATGAGAAAATAAATTAAAATTTTTTAAACAGAAATGTTTTTTATGCAGTAAAAAATCGTTGGTACACGAGAAGTATGCAATTGGCTTCCTCTCTCTCTCTCTCTCTCTCTCTCTCTGTCTTTCTGTTTCTACTTTTTATCTTTTTTCTTTATCTCGATCTTTATCCCGTTTGTTCTTTATCTCTCCTTTCTCTTTTCGTCATTCTTTCTCTCGTCCTCCTTCTTCTGCTCTCTCACTACTACCTTCTTTCCCTTTCTCTTAATACGAAACGAGTTTCCTGACGATTCAATGCCTTGGTCTCGCAAATGTGAAAGTACGTTACTGCGGGGTCTGAAAGTTGTTTTGCTCGAAGGTTTACTTCTCGAATGGCCCTGGACCATTCACTGAGAAAAGTTTTGCAAAAGTATATACAATGTACATTGAAAAATTATGAAAAAGAAAAAATTAAATAGATATTATATTAAATAAATAGATAGATATGTCATTTATTTAAATGCCCTAGAACTGTATTCTCTCAAGCGCTGAAAATATACATAATTGATAAAATATAAAATAGGAATCAAATTTATAATATATAATAAATAAAGAAAAACTAATAAATGTAAAAATTAAAAAAATAAAAAGACAAGAATAGATACGACAAAAGACGCAAACGTAATACAAATTAACTAAGTTTAACTTGAATGTAGACTACAATGTAAAAAGCTGTGTGGTAAAAAGTAATTATTTCTTATATTATATGCGTAAAACATGCGTAATTATAAGTGCAGAATAAACACTGTAAATTAAATAAATATTAGTGTTTCTCTCAAATATTTTTATAAATTTATATGTTCGCAGTTCTACTATAAATTCAAATTTATTCAAAAGATTCTGAATACTAGTAAATTTAATATTTTAATCATAAATATTAAGTACAATAATTTTTTTATTCTAATTTTTTTTAAATAAAATTTTATTTTTTTTGAAAGAATATACATTCTTTTCTTAAATACATAATAATGAGTTTTTCTAAAATTTGTGATGAGAGTATATTTTAAAATTATTATCAAAAGAAAAGAGAGACAGAGAGAGAGAGAGAGAGAGAGAGAGAGAGAGAGAGAGAGAGAGAGAGAGAGAGAGAGAGAGAGAGAGAGAGAGAGAGAGAGAGAGAGAGAGATTGTTTTTCGCACTCAACAAATCACGACTCCGAAAATAGAGTGATAAATGGATCGATAAATAAAATTGTTGCTAAATGAGAATGGGAAGCGAATATAAACTGTTGATTTATCATTCAATTTATGTTTTAAAATTTAATTGTACAACAGACGAACTAACATGTATTAAACAATCGTATCTCTCTGTTTTTATATTTATTGTTCCAATTTTCTTTCTTGTTGTATTTTGCTGATCTAAATTTTGCTTTTTGCCTGCAATTTTTTACATAAATTTGCATTATCATTTTCTTTATTGTTCCTCACTTACACGTGTCTGTCTTCTCTCGAGACTTTTCCTCCTCCACGCCGCTACTCCATCACTCCTCCATCCTCTCTGAACCGGATTGTATTTCTATTATCCATTAGTGCGTCATCGACGCATGTGCGCTACATATGAGGAAAAAAATGTGCACAAGTGCGTCATGACATGGTTTAAGAATATAATTAAGAAGCTATATAGTGTAGGACGTTTGTAATTTAGGCGCGCTCGGTCTAGCCGTGTGCGACGCTTCTCTTTATTTGATTTTGTCCTCTTCTTTTATTTTTCCGGTCACGAGTCAGTCGCGAAGAGGCACGGCTAGCGTAAAGACGATTGTAATTTAAATTTTATTTCTTGTAAAAATATACCTTTCCTGTTACCATTAAACTATTATGTCCTTATTGTTATTACCAAGCCTAAGAAAATCTCTCTTAACTTATGCAGTCTTATTTTTCTTTTCCTTATGCTCTTCTATAGCAATTACAAATGCTGAATAAATCACAAGTTATGAGTCTATTTCACTCAAAATGTAAAGAATTTTTCCGATTTCTTGTGGAGAAACGAATTATCGAGTTAGCGAAAGATGACGTGAAAAAGTACAAAAATATTGTTAATCTTCTAACGTATCTTCCTGATAGAGATATGTAGTTTACAAAATTATGCATCGAGATTCTGACTTTTTTTAAAAACATTCTCCAGTCCGCTCATATAATATGATTTAATCAAATATAATTTTTCATTAATTCTTGAGAATAAGTGTATGATTAATATATGTATGAAGTATTCCTGCATTAAAAAAAATTTGTTCCTGATATAAGTTTTTATCGTATAGGTCAAAAACTCTTTGTTAGAAGATAACTGTTACGTTTAAATGGTATGTTATACTGAGTGAAAATATGACAATGTCATTCATTACTACATTGAAATAGTTATTCTTTCTCAATTTTTTCTACACCAATATTTATCAATATTACAAAGAATTTTTTTTAAAGAACAAATTATGGTTTTTATTGCTTAATTTTTGTTTATTACTCATTATTTGAAAAATATTTTGGCAACGTTAAAAGTTTTTGTGTTAAAAGATATATATGTATGGAATGAATAAAAAGTTACCTTTTTAAGCTATATGCATTTTTACTTCTCGAAAACAAAAATTTCAAAAGTGTTTACGCCATAATATCCATTTTTATTGGCATATCTCTCCAATCAACGTAAGGTTTCGCTAGATATGTGATCTAATCGGCTTATTCATGCGCGGAGCATATAATTTTATTACTGATAGAAGTGGCCGAATTTAATCTACCTTGTTCTCGTATTTCTAACATCTCTTCACAGCATGATTATATTATACCTTTAAACCTACCTTTTACGTCTACGATTTCCGTGCTATATAAGACAGGAAGGCATTTATCTGTTTCCTCACGAGTATATTATGCGTTTTGGAATCGCTTTTTCCTTTTTCATATCGACTAACTCCTCAACGCGAGGAGGTCCGCGTAAAAAATGCGCATAATTGACGATTTATATAGAGAAAAGATAGTATCAAATATTAATAGATATCAAATTGAAACCAATATATTCTATTTAATAATCATTGTTTTGTATATAAGGAAGAGATTATATTTAAGCGTAAGCGCAGACCAAAGAAGGATTTATGAAAATTTTTATATTTTCTATCAAATTACTATATTATTTACACTACTTATGGTTTAATTTTCTAAAATTTCTATTTATAGTCCGTATCTACTATGGTATATAAGTAAATTTTACAAATTTTTTTCGTGTATGTACATAAATGTATACAAACACAAATAAAATAGGATAAGGTTTGTTGTTCTAATGAAGCTTGACAAGTTTGTTGATGTTCTGATTGAGGTTCTGGTAAGTCTTCTTCATTATTATCGACTTCGCGTTTGTTATTCTTCGTTACCTCTTCTATATATGACCGTAACGATCGTAGGCAATCCCTCGGCGTGATGTGCGCTATCTACAATTTACACAGATATACGGAATCTAAAGTTTAACGCTGATTCCGAACGGCCTAATTAGAGGAATTTTTCTGGACAAGATAGTCTCGATTGTTGTCTTCCGAGATGTAGCAATCGAATAAAAATCAAATAATTTTATTCGGGATTTGAATTCGGGTCTCCGACACAGAAAGCAAACGCATAACTCATTGTGATCGCTACCATCGTTACCTCAATTAATCTGATATAACCAAGAGATCGAATGAATAATAGATAATTAGATTACTAATATAAAATATACCAAATAACCAAAATTTTTCATAATCTTTTGTAACCTTTCACATCTTCAGTTACTAATGCAATAATCAATTATTGCAATAAATCAAATCGATAATTAAACTTACTTTTAATAATGCAAAATAAATTGCATAAATGGTATTGTAATAAGATTTTTTCATATTACTTCTTTATGCAATTTTTTTACTAATATTTATTATTATTCACTATCCGTTATTTAAAATGGACTGCTGACTAGTCAGATTTCTATAATCAAACTAATTTTAGATTGAAATAGACACTCAAGAATAGTCTTAATTTTATGTTATTACAGAGTTTTAAATACACTGTTCACTAGCTGAGTTTCTAATATCAAACGTGATGTTGGATTGAAATGAAACAATCAAGAATGTAGAAACAACTTAATTGTTCAATGTCGTCATATTAAAGTTTTAAGTGCACTGTTCACTAGTCGTAATGTTTGATTAAAAAGGATTACAAATATCAATTTAATTCTTTGATGTCAGACCGAAGCTCTAAGTGCAGCAATGGTTAGCTTGCACTGGTCGGGCAAAGACTGACACTGAAAATAGTTTTTTTTCTTTGCCGATAAAGAAATTTAACGAACCCTGTTTTCAACGTGCAACTGGAAGAAAAGAAGATGAATAAAGAATAGCGATACGATCAAGTCAGTTTTACAAATGACTTGCGAATTTTTCTGAATATGCTAAATTCTACACGGAAAAAATTTCGTAGTAAAAATACCATGTACAATAGTAGTTGCTGACCATGAGAAGAAATTTCAAAGAATTATACCATAGTAGTTTAATACTATGATAATTTTTACTATAAAATTTGCTTCATATATTTTTTTGATTTTCGAGTAGAGTATGCCACTTATATCTTATAAATGAATAATACAAAAATTATATATAAGTTGTTTTGTTATTATAATTATAGTTTTTTATGAATTCTATATCGATTTAAATAAAAATAAGTAGCATTATATTATCTTATTAATATATATATGTTTATTTACTATATTTTAATATAATTTTTAATATCATAAACGTGTTATTATACGGAAATTTTTTGTTAGAGAATCTGAGAAACGTGTTATTATACGGAAACGATTAGTAATTACGCTTGTCTCACTTAGGAACTTGAAAATGAAAAATTAAAAACTAAGTTCTTTAAATTACTAATGTATAAAATAATTTTATTTTTAATTTTATTTTAAAGATTTACGGAAATTGAGAAAGCCTACATGCAATTTTGTAATGCGAAATGGTATATCACCGCGAAATATGTCTCGCTACTATAATCACGAATGATTAACGATATCGCTCATACACGTCGTTTATCATTGCGAACAAGCGTAATGTTTTGGGAACGCTCTAATAACAAGCACATCTGTTCTTAATCAATTCATCAATTGCACACAACAAAAAGAAAAGTGATGTTCTTCCGAAGAATAGTTTTATGGATACAATGACAATTGCCAATATATTGAAATAATTTTTTTATAATGCAATAAAAATTGTAGAAAAAGAAGCAGGGAGCTTTATTATATACAGTAATTATTTAGTATAAGGGAACCACTTTCGAGCGTCTTGACATATTTTAATATGATCCTAAGTGATCTTTAAGAGATATTAATCGTTGTTTATTATTCATTGGTAAAAAAGTCATTAACAAAACGTTTTAATGGATTTTCAATTTTTAATGCAAATCTTTTATCTGACACTTTTCACATTTACGGTACAAAAACAAATTTCTAATTTTACAGTTTTACACTTCTTTCCTTTTTTCATTATAAAATAATGAAAAAAATTATATATTATATATTTAGTATTACAATGACTTCTACATTCACAATTATAAATAACTTTTTATATTTATTTGTAATTAATACTCAACATTTTATATTTAATATTTTATATTTCTTTTTTTCCTATTCCTACTTTTTTACTTTTTGATTTTTTACTCAACTTTCTTCTTCTCTCTTGACTTCTGTTCCTTTCGATTCAATTATCCAATTCCTCTTGCTTATTTCTATCTATTCATCCATTCTTTTTCTCCTTTCTTTTCTCTCAATCCATATATTATGTTCCTAATATTTTTTTTCTCTGTTTTTCTTCTCTTATAATTTTCCAGCATATGTTCCTATGTCTCCAAATCATACCTCTACAAGTTCTCTCTCTCTCTCTCTCTCTCTCTCTCTCTCTCTCTCTCTCTCTCTCTCTCTCTCTCTCTTTCTCCTTATCCCAATATCTTCCCTCGTTTCATTGCCTAGTCTGAACCTCACTACTTTTATCATCCTTCCTTTCTTTTCTTTCTCCTTCAGATACCTTAATATTTCCTCCATTTAGATCTTGTATATCTCGTGAGTCTCTCTTTATTTTCCTCTCCTGGTTCTGTATTGTTTTGTCTCTATTCTCCAGTTCCTTCACTACATTGTTTTCTCTTTCTCTTTTTCTTTCTCTTCTATCGCGCGTATCCTCTTTCTGCATAGAATCTCCTTCTTTGTTCCTCTCAATTTTATCTTTCTTTCTCTTCTTCTCCAAACTTTTTTTTTCAAACATTTTCTAATTGATAAATTGTTTTCTTTTTTTTAATCTGAGAAAATTTATTACAGTAAATTAAATACACTTTTGAACCTTTAGTACATTTTAGCGATAAAACTTGAATTTCCTAGCTATAAAATAATGTATAAATTTTAAGTTAAAAGTTATTATTCAAAAAATAAACTTAAGAAGTTTGCAGTTTTTTTCGTTTTGATAACTTTTGATTAGTATTATAGAATCAAAACATCATTAATAATCAAATTATTTTCAAATTTTATACAAATATTTAGACATAATACAATAGAACATAATAGAACAATCTATGACATTTACAAATTTTGGTAATACTTTGAGATATGATACATAGTACTTCTAAATGAATATCAACATGAAGGCAATTATGCGAGTTCGAAAAATATGTTTGTACATATACAATATGCAGACATATGAAAGATATATACATATGTAAGGACGAAGTATACATAATACATACATAAATATGTATATATGTATATATGCATGTGTATTCATATGGCACGGAAATGGTAACCTTTTTGCCGGTCATACCGGTCGCAATCTTAAAAACGGATGTAAAACGTAACACGTACGCTGTTTATCTGTTGCTTTGCAATCGGCAATGTTTAGTTAATAACATATTTGGTTATAAGTCGTATTGTATGTTAGCCAAGTTATAAAGTATAGAGGTAAAGAAAAGAATAAAGAGGAAAGGGGGGGAAAGAGAGACAGAGAGAGAAAGAGAAAACATATATAAGATTTAAAATATTTAATTATTTAAATGTTTTTTTCATAGACTATTAACTTGCTGATAACAAAAAAGGTATTCTTTGTTAAAGCGCAGTTAATAACATTACATATGATATATTAACAAAAATAACAAATTCTTGTATGCAGAGAAAATTTGTACTTAGAATTTTTTTTAACATGATAATTATGGACATTTAAATATTAAATTCTAATAAAATTATATTAAATTTTACTGAAATTATAATAAAATGGTTCGCGATGTTGATGTTATCTCTTCTGAAAAAATAAATATGATACGCTAAAAAAGCCGTTAGTATAAAACTATAGAGAGACTGGTATGTAGATAAAAAAATAGATTTTACAGCAAGAACAATTACTCTTGTTCTGACAAAAAGTTTTATGAACGTTTACTTAGCATTTACATAAGTATTTTTGACAGTTCTTTGAGAATTTAGAAACATTAGTACAGAATTTGGAGAGTAGAAATTGCAACGTTGCAGCGTGAAATTGCACGTTGCAGTTTGAAAAACGTTTGCATACGAAAAAGAAGAAGAGACATTACTTCAAAATTTTCATGTAACGTTATATACGTTTTACAAGTATACCGAAAATGTTCAAAACAAACGACATTGTGTAAGAATTTTTTATAAATTTTAAAAGCGTATAAACTATCAAAAAATTGTTGTAAATTCTCAACGCTTCTCTTATTTTTGACAGAGAAGTGTTAGGAGCAGACAACGTAAAATCCACAAAAGCCATCTTTGTGCAACAAAATAAATATCGTCACATAATAGCGGAGGCCTTATAACAGCGATGTTGCACAAAGGGGTATAGACAGAAATTTTTACCCGGGCAGTTTTTTACCCTGGATATGTAAATCTCTCTCTGCAATCTCAGGTAAGCCGGCCCCGGGTTATCGACAATAGGAACATTTTCGGTAATTATTCACACTCTGTTGTTTAGTGCGATACAAATAAATTCGGCAATAGCCCAGCAAGAACGAAAGTGATGAGAAAAATATCGGAAAAGAGTAAAAGAAATCAACAGTCTCTTTTGTCGCGTCCATTTCCAAGACCAAATTGTCCCAACTTGAAATACCTTTCTGAGCAAGAACAATTCCAAATTGCTTTTTTTAGAGAACCATAATGTTGATTTTTAACTGAATTCCAACAAAAATTTTCAATTTCAAATATATTATTTATTATTAATAAAGTTATTGTACAAAATGTAAATGGACGTCATGATATCACTTTCTTCTCTCTATATTTTGATAATATTATTTTTTCTTTTTTTTCGAAGAATTAGAAGGATTAGTCAGTGTTAATCTATTGTTCATAGCTTATTTGCCTCTCTTACAAATCTTTGGATACCTGTTCAAAGCTCTTTCTCTCTCTCTCTCTCTCTCTCTCTCTCTCTCTCTCTCTCTCTCTCTCTCTCTCTCTTTCTCTCTCTGTCTGTCTTTTCAATCTTTTAAGTAAAGATTATTAAAATATTTTTAGCCAAGTTCTTACAAGAAGTTCTTAAGGTTCTTAAGACAATTGACATTTGCACGAAACATCTGAAATGAAATGGACGGGAGGGGCAATGTAAAACACCTCAGAGTCACGTTTCCACAATGCGGGTGCATGATTGCGTCTGCACGCGAGGTACACTCAAGGTATCGATTATTGATTCAGTTGTAAATAGACGCGAATGATAAATTTATCAGTAGTGGGTGCCGTTTTCCACCTTGATATCTGTACATATGCGTCTGCTTGGTTTGCGAATAGTTGCGCAATTTTACAGTTCAAACATGAAATTGTAATATCCTGCAGTTTTGCATAACTATTTGAAAAGCTATTTTATTTCTAATGCCGGAACATTTATTAAAAATTATATTATTTTAAAAATAATTGATTTTTTAAATAGTTATTACAATATTATATTTAAATATGATATATCTTTAAATAATATTTAATAATAAAGCCATATCTTTGAATATTAACTAAAGCAAGTATGTACATAATATTATTATATGATATTTTATTTTTATTAATTTCTAGAGTATAACAGTATTTATTATACAAGAGAGATTCGGAGCTTTTTTTCTTAAAACAGATAGACTTTTTCTTGTTGCACGAAACAGTAACTTTCACTTAGTCGAGGAAACTTTCGAGACGATATCGTGTTGAAAATACCGATTAATCTCAGGTAATGCAATTGAACCGTTTGACTTTCTATTGTCTTGGGAATTGAACAATTAGCGAGTGACAATCAAATTATATAGCGTTATTATTAAAATCGATTTTAGATGATATGCCTTCAACAAATTTAAATAAAAGTCTCAATATATGCAAATTATCATTTTTCGTTAAATATATAATAATATTATTTTTCTTTAATCTGGCAATAAAAATTAGAACCTCTATAAAAAAAAATCATTTTACAACATATAAATATCAAGTTATATATTATATGTATATAAACATATATGTATATATATATCATCTTGTCAATTTTTTTTTTGAAAAATTTATTTCTTTGAAAAAATTGCTGTTTTTGCTATGTAAATGATATATTACCTAATTATGTATAATAATATATGTATAACATATATAGGTATGATGTCATCCGGCATCATTCTGTTGTTTGAGACCAAGAAAGTCATATCTCCATACGTCTAATTATAACAGATAGTTTATCTTTTCTCTTTGTCTTTTTATTTTAATGACCGTTGTTTCCTAATTGACCATGAGTTAAAGTCTTTACATTTTTGACATCCGCTTTTACATCTGGAGAAGATGACATAACTTGCGACTACAATCTTGCGTTTTTATACTTTGCATATTACATACAAAATCTTGTGTATAAATGATTTTACATTGTCGATCTCGATCAAGTGTGATAGTTATTTAGTATCCCTTTAAATAATTGTAACAATTCCATTTTAAACATTTTAATACGCCTTTCTTATTAAAAAGGCGAATAAAAAGGAAGAAAGAAAAAAAGAGCCTCGACAACTTGTTATGAATTAAACAGTAGAAAAGTAATAAAAGATATAAATCACGAACGTAATTTAACATACGTCTTTCGTTTAACCTGACGTTTCGGCCTTCTTTATATCTCAAATTGAAAATGATATTGTAGTGACATCTTGCGTGAAAAAGATATACATTATAGGATAAGTTAGAGTAAATCTTTATCAAAGAAGCATGCACGTAAAACAACATTATCAAGTATTATCGTAAGAAGATATTGCAGTAAAAAAGAGCTAGAAATCTAGATCGAGAAAAGACAGCATATAACGCTATCTTATGTTGATAAAACACTCGTTACAATTTATCAATAAAAAATTTTTTTAAATCAATCTTTTTTAGTAATTTATATCATCATATACATTCTAAAATAATCTATGTAGATATATTTATAGTACATCTTTAATTTAAAATAAAATAAAATATTATAAATTAAACATAAAATCTTATACACACATTTTGTATATACTTATAAAATCAATTTCTGACAAAAACTCATTTTAATTACATATATTTATTAAATCTGTTGAAGTAATTAAAATAAGTCTATTAGAAATAATATTTTTTTCAAATTAGTTATAATTTATCAGAGTAGTGTATATTATTTGGCTAATAGAATAGTTAGGATATATTGGACCAATATTGGGCTAATAAATTGTGCTAGTAATTTTTTATAAAAGACGTAACTGTAATTTCTATGAAATTATTTATTCTATAGCATAAATTAAATAACAATAACAATAATTAATATTATTTGATTGACATATTATTAATTGTATAAAAAATATATAAATATGTAAATATATAATATGTATAAACAAATATGCATTCACACATTTAAATGCTGATTTTTATGCAGATAAATGCTACTTCTGACATACATCTATTGTCCTTTTATCACGCTTTGCGTACGTTTGAGAACAGAAAAGCACAGGTGAAGCATGCACATGGGGGAGTTCTTCCGCTTTTACAATCGTAAAACTGCAGGTGCAGCTTGTCACACAATGAACAATACTTGAACACCTCGGACGAATTCACAAATTATGCGAATGCAATTTTTCACGAAGCGTTTCTCATTTTCGAGTAACGGTTGAAATGGTAACGCCATTTTCTCTTACTCCAACGTTGCAAGCTAATTTTTAAAAATTAATCTTATAATTAAACACTTTGTGCACCTAATGAGTTTTTTTTCATTCTCTTATATTTCTGATTAATGAAATGTATATTGAGTTATTGTGCAACAGAACACACAAGAATACAATTAGAATATGTTTCTTTTAATTAATCACGTTTAACAAATATTCTCTCTCTCTCTCTCTCTCTCTCTCTCTCTCTCTCTCTCTCTCTCTCTCTCTCTCTCTCTCTCTCTCTCTCTCTCTCTCAAAAGTCATAGTCTTCAGAAATTAATGAGTAGCTTCCAGAAATTAATAAATCACATAGTTTATAAATAAATTAATATTAAAAAACTTTCTTTAATATCTGTTAACAGTAGAATTATCTATTATAATCAAATCGCAAGATTTAAATAAGATATTACATCTATTTAATGTTACCTAGATATGTAATTTTTTACGCATTGAAATGTTATATAATATTTTGTTATGCATATTCATAAAATGTTTTACAGTTTATAACATACTTTTCAAGTACTTTTACCTTATTTTTATTTAAATGATATGAAACGATAAAAATTCATAAGAAAAATGATGGAGGCGTAACGTATAATTTGTTTCCCACGAAGCCATTCAAGTATGACAAGTAACTGTTCGCGCATGCAAAGTTTAAGTTTCGCGAATTTGATAGCTTGATCGTCAACGCGTGCATAATCGATCACACAAACCATATGGTTCACGTGCCCCCAGCATGGAAGTAATGGGTCATGGTTACATAAAGAAGACCTTAAACGATGATCATGCTGATCTTATGTTTCAAAAGTTGATATACAGCGCAGATGTTCAGAAAAATATAATCCCATTAAGTAGAAACAATTTTAACAAACGTTCGATCGATACAAAAATTTAATTTTACATGAAAAGTACGTAATTTCTATTCGTTCAAAGGCCAATTAATATAAAATCATTTTTATATTTTCTATATATTTTTTCTTACACAATCGTTGCAACAATGATATAACAACAAAAGTTTTCTAGTGTAAATATTTTAAATTATTAAAATTTTATAATATAATTTTTTCAAATCAACTTTTTTGTGTAACAAAGGTAAGGTAAAGAAAAAAAATTATTACTCAGTATGTTACACTTCTTTCTTTATTCATTGAATTTTTATTGGAATTTCTGCAAACTCTAAAATAAACTTTTTTTAGTTATGTTATTGCAGCAAATAAACTATTTTTTTTAATTAAGGGTAGTTGTTCAAGGTAAATCAATGAATTATTTGTTATAATTACCTGGCGAAATTTAATTTAAATGTTAAATTTGCTTAACAGTGTAATTTTCTTTTACACGTAGTGAACGAAATACAGCTTACCCAATGAAATTTATACAATCGGCGTATTAGCATTTGATAAAATTTACTATCCTCTTTATTTTATTACTTGTCAATTGATACGTTATCGTCATTGTCATTTCTGTGAATGAGATAAGTCGAATTGATTTTTCACTGAGAAAGACATAAACCTATCGTGAGAAAAAACGGACAAAACGCACAGCATTTTTTGATTTTGATTATTATACATTACTCAAACTAAAATATAGCAAATTGAAATTAATGAATAATAATATTTGCATAGTAGAATTATCTGTTACAATTAAATCGCGAGATATAATTAAAATGTTAAATCTATTTAACGTTGCCAAGTTGTATAATTTTTTTTTACCCATTGATAACAAGTGAAGAAATAAAATAAAGAAATGTGTGTGTAATTTACCCAATAAAATAAAATGTAGCTGTCTTACAATTTTTATTTTTGATATTTTTAGAGTTTCCTATTCTTACATCAGTATCGACTATTCAATAACGCAATTAATATTTTCATTAATATCAATGACTATGCGTTTATGAGAAGCCCTATTGACACAGGAAATGTCCCCCTTTCGTTCACGGTTTTCCCGTCCTTCAATTTCGATTTCGTGAAGGGCTCTCGATCCGGAAGTCAGTGCTTTCGAAAGGAAATATCTTCAAAGGATTCTGTCGGTCGACTATTTCCTGAAAACGTGCCAACGGAAATTTGAACGTTTATGAAATGCATAATAAGCGTCGGCTGCCGGGATTATAAAGCGTATGCACTTTTATGGAATGGTAAAAAGCATCAGAAAGCGGTGACTGTAACGTTACATGCATGCAATTATAAAAAGTACAATAGTTATAAGTTACAGCTACTCAATAACATGTTGTGTGAAATACAAGCATCGAATAATATAAATCATATCAAGATGTATTGCAAAAATACAAAAAATAATAGATAAGCAATATTATAAATTTTGTTTCATAGTTTATTTTATAGAGAATGGCCATCAATACTAGTAATACTCGTTTTCTTATTTTTTGGAAGCTAAACATTGTACTGATTAATACTGACAACAAGTATTAATACTCATAAAAACATTATTTGCTTAAATAATTAAAGATCCATAGCTTATACGTAACTTTTATCATAATATTTCATAACTTTTTTCTATATAAAATGTGCTAAAAACGAATTTTTCAAAAGCAAGAATAAAATTTACTCTTTTCTTTATAACATAATTTTATTTTAAATAATTTATTTTTTTAATAAATTGCTTATTTTTATTATTTGATTATTCTTTACTTTTTAAATTGTTTAAAGTAAAAAAAATTTAATTTTAAACTGTTTAAAACAGTGTTACTATTCGTCGCACCAAGTTGCGAGTAAGGGGTTAATATTTAGCGATAGATACGTTTACTCCCGTTTTTTCAAGTTCGTTGCGAGTGGATTCGCCGGCATACCTTCGTATATTATTTACGGATATTACAATTATCTCGTAAAACTTTTTTACGCTTCGACGTGTTACGGACGATCGCCGTCGCAGCCGTTTCTCACGAGGGAAAAGGCGCCTCTGCGAGGACGGTTGCTTCACGCAACATAAATTTTACGCGTGGAACCATGGACTCCTCCACTCGCGTAGATCCCCGTCTTTGCAGGTGTTCCTCGCGAAACTTTCGCACACAATTTGCACGGCGCTCTCGTGTGGTATCGGTTCCCGGGCTGTACGTTAATCTGCGACGCGCCAATGCGACGGAAGGGGCGGCGAAATTGAGTTAATGTGCGAGTTAATGCCCCCGCAATTATGCCGAGTCGAAATAAAAATTGGCCACTCCGCGATGCGTGTCGAACAAGCACGCACTCCTGTGCGTTGTACGAGAAAGTAATTCCTTAAACGGTCAAAGAAAGCGCGCTTTTGCGCGAGACTGATTCATAAAGTTTCCTATTAGTGACCGTTTAAAGTTTAAGGTTTACTTAATCAACATGAATTCTTATAGTATCGAAAAGAACAATTGCGGGTGTAATTAATTTTTTCTAGATAATTGCTGTATAAACTGTGCACGTTCATACTTAATATTTTATAATAATACGATTAATGAAAAAGAAATACACATGATGATATCACTTGGTATGTTTTTCATTTTAATCATTTTCTTTTGCGGTTAGCGATCAGTAATGCATACATTGAGAGAAAAGTATTTGGTATTTGTAATTATAATTGAATGTTAAAATAATTCTAGTTATATAGGAATTTAATTTTTATGATTATTACTGTAATATTAGTAATAATGACGTACAATGTGTTATGTTGACAAAGAAAATGATTGCAATTACCATAATTTAAATACGGATGATTATAAATTATAATCATTTTTATGTCAACTGTGTTTAAAATTTTTTATAACACATTGTGTATTGTTATTACTACAGTAACAAACTTAAGAATGGATTTATAAATATAATTGTCTTTAATTATAAGTATCACAAATATAAAATACTTTTCTCTTAGCATAAAATATCATAAATTTGATTATTTAGGCATGTAAACATATACAGTAAGCTCTTTTCTGATGATATTAATCTAACCCCTTCCCACGATAGTGATAATGAATATTTCAATATTTATATCCTAATGCGAAGTGTAAATTATCGCGTTAAAATGATCGTGCGATAATTACATTTATTTACCTTTCTAATTATCCTTGACGTTAATTTTCTTGTACGCCATAATATAAAAATATTTAAAGAAATTTATATATCAATAGCGTCAATCTCGGAAAATGCTGAATTGTTACAAGGAACATGAAAGCGAAATTTATGTAAATCTCTTTTGTTCGGTTGTCTCGTCTCGCTGTCACGGTCCGTATAAATTAAATCGCCATAGAGCGGAGCAAATCAGCATGCATTATTTATCGTTGGGGGTTTCTCTATGGGAAACTTTCTCTCTCTTGGGGATGAAAATGCCAATATACGTTTTTGTGAGAATTTCAATGTTTTAAGGGTACTCACATACATTATCGAACAACTAGCCATTAATTAGGCTACTTTCATTTCCAATTCATATAAAAATCACAATTTAATTCTTTTCGCTACATGCATATGTACTAAAGAATTTAAATCTGCTTTTATATAAAAACAGAATTGCTATACTGTTTTACAATAAAGTTTATGTTATATTAAATTATTGAGAATAGACATCTTAATTTTTTGCAAAAAAGTCGAAGAAAAAAACGAATTTTTTCCGAGAAATACAACTGTGACAAAATAAAATACTAACATTTTTTTAAATTTCTAGAAAAATATAACAATAATGCATATATTGCTAAAGCAGTCACAATAGCGTTTTCAATTTTTCAGAGAAATTAAATCGAAAAAAAAAACTGTTTTGTTTTTTTTTTTCAAAATATATGGAGAAATGACACTGATAATAATAGTAAGCTTTATTAATAAATTTATAAAAACTTTCTATTGAATACATTATAGAATTATAAATCCTTGCTCATAATAACGTATAATTAAAGAATAATTAAAGTATAAACAATTTAGAAATATAAATTATTATGACGGATAACATGAATCATTCATGCGGTTTTTAAGATTATACAAAAGATCAATAATTACTTTAACTAAGTGTTGCAGCCGGTATTATTTGCAGAATGTATCTAACATGAATGAAGCAATTGAAATAACCAATATACAGTAACCAAATGAACTGACAGAAAAGGATACTTGATTCAAATAAATAGTTATTTAAATAGTACTAATGACAAATTTAATAAAAAATAGTATTTATTTCAAGTAGATAATATTTTCTATAATTTAGAAAATGTTACTTGTTTAAAATAAATATTATTAATTTT